>NC_090826.1:174085950-174388450 GCF_028021215.1 Eschrichtius robustus
GGAAGAGTCACCAGTATTAAATAGTAACCAGACAAAATAGAGTTCAGATAGGTTTAAGTCACCGCAGTATCTCTTTCAATAGTTTATGAAATTTTTAACAGGCAAAAGAGAAAGAAAGGGAAGATTTTCTTTTTTTTCTTTAAAGGCAGTCTCTATGTTTAGCAAATACAGACCAAGCAAACTCGCTCGCTCGCTCTCTTTCTCTTTCTCTCTGACATCAAGCAAAGTAAGAAATAGTGCCTTTTGAATAGGAGATTTCCTTTAATTACATTGGGGAAGTGATAATGGTAGGTATTGCATGTTTAATGTAATGTTCTGGATGCCCCTTTTTCTTTCCTTTTTTTTTTTTCTCCCCTTCACAGCCACCTCATCTTGAGCAGAAATAAAAGGTTCAAGGCTTGTCAGCATCAGTTTATAGATAGCTGTTTAAAAATAATGAGATATTGGGTATTGTAAGGCTCAGAGCCGTCTTGCCGAGACCCATTTATTTCTATTCACCTTTTGTCACAATTGCAGACAGAAGACATTCAATTAAAACTTGTCACCTGTTGCAGATGACCTAATTTGTACTTGTATGTGTCATAGATTAGGGCTCCATGCTTCAGATGAAGCAACTGGACCCCTGGTGGAATAATATTTTCCCTGCAAAATATTTTGTAAACTATGTCTTTTTCAGTTTTCTATGATTTTGATTTCGGCTCTCAGCCAGATTATAAATTTAGCACATACGCCTCAGAACCAGCCAAGAGCAGTGAATCATACCTTGAAAAAAAAGAAGGAGAGACTTCTTTGTGGCTATGTCCTGTGCACAGAAACCTACAAATATATTTTGGATGCAGCTTGAATCTGAAACAGAGGGAAGCCTTTGTAATTTCCTATGCAAGCCTCACATGTTTAATAGTCCAGATAGCTACCAAGAGACCAAAATGAAAGACTTCCCTTTGCTAATTGTTAATTCATCTGTAGAGCAAGGAAGCTTTAATGTGAGTCCTGGCTTTTATCTCTTTTAGTGACTGAGGACTCAGTTAAAAAAAAAAAAAAAAAAAAAAGCCCGCCTAATGGATATGCATTTTCTCTCCCTGTGTGATTTTTCCCTTTTATTTCAGCAGATCTTATAGTGCTTCCACATGCAACCAAGCTATTTCCAAAGTTCCTGAATTGTTGTCATGCTATTTCAGCGGAAGTAAATGTAACCATTCGTCAAGGTGTCTAACTGAAAAGCCGCCATCGGGGTCTCCTTCTAAACTGTAAAACTCAGCCAGAATGTTGCTTTGCCTCCATGGCCCTGGCAAAACAGTCCTTGTCTTATTTCAGTGACATTTTAAAGAGGAACAGGGAGCGAGGAAATGAATATCTCTGGGTCCCTGCCTCAAGAGAAAAGCAGACTGACTGAATCTTTTTTATCATTTTTGGTTTGCCAACAGTCTCATAGCTATAAACTTCTTCTAAGTGGAGACGCTTTATAGAGTCATAGATGCAAAATGCCTAGCCCTTCAGCGGAGTAAAAGTATTCCTCTCTCCTCGTGCTAGTTCATCATTCTGCCTTGCTCTTTGCATGCACCCCCTATCAGGGTGCGAGTATTGTTTACCACAGTAATTGGGTTTTATCTGCCCGTGCTTCTGCTTTTGGAGTCTATACCACATGCTCTTTCCCAAAAATAGAATTTGATGACAGAGAAGCAGTATAAACATAGTGCTTGAGAACGTGGGCTCTGCAGCCGTGGTCTCCAGCTGCCACTCCTGGCTCAGCCTCTTCCCAGTTCCAGTTTTCTCATTTGTAAAATGGGATAATAATAGCACCTGCTTCATAGGATTGCTGTAAGTGTTAAATGTGTTCATGTACGTAAAACAATTAACCCATTGCCTGGAATAGAAGCAGCTCTCAATAACCAATGGGTGTTTTGGTTGATTCCAAGACACTTCATACAGAGATTAAGTCATTCCACTATCAATGAAGACATTGCTTGTTCAGGAGATGCAGATATCAGGAGTCAAAAGTTTGCTGAGATAGGAAGAAAGGAACGAAATCATGAAGCCATGTTGAACAGTATCACTGTCTATTTTGAGAAAGGGCAATAATAGTAAGAGAAGATAACTAGGGCTTGGTGTGTTTTATTGTCTCTCATGATCCTCCAGAATTTAATATGGTTAGATTCTCCCTGGAGTATTTGCGTCAATGTACAAATAACTTTCACTCATCCCGTTACTGGGGTACCTATAAATACGCACAAATACTCTAGGTAAAGCTGGTACTCTCTGTAAGGATGCTGTTACGAGGAAGAATCCCATCACAGGCTGCCACTAAAATTCTCGCTGCTGTGTCTTGATTCTGCCGATCTGCCTTTGCTTCCTTTCCTACAGCCCCTCAAAGGGATTTTCTCCACCCTCTGTTTATGATGGTTCCCTCACAGAAATCTCAGGCAAATTCAAGGGCACTTCTAGGTACTTCTTTTCCTGAACGGAAAGAGCCGGATTCCCTTCCGCAGCAAAGGGAGCCGCAGTACCAGAGACATCGTGGAGGAGAACGTTCCCACCTTCTTCACCTTCTTGCGTCATAAGTTTTACTTTCCCAGGCTGCTCCTCATCCTCAATTACAAGTCGTGTTGGATAACATTTAAATAATCCAACTATTTATTTAGTAGTCATTAAAGCCACTAATCTTTTAAAATATTATTTCACTATCTTTTAAAAAAGTATCATTACTTTAATATGACTATTTGCATCTTTCTTAAGTATTCCAGGGGTCTATGTAATTAACGTTTTTAGAAAACCTTTGTTTAAGAACAACGTTATAAAAAGGCTTGTCTTTAATATAGCGAAGCAGGCTAGGATGGCCTTGTGTAATTCTCTGAAGGGGAGATCTTTTATTATCCTATGAAATGACTTTGTGCTATTAAAAATGTGAAAAATACTTTTGTCTTTGGACTATATAATATTGTAAAAATTTGCATTTGGGCATAAAATGTAGACTTAAAATTAGCTGACCTAAGAAGGCCTTGTGCTGAACTGTTTTACTTCTTTTGGCATTTATGTGCCTCATAGCGGTTTTTGTTGTTTTGTTTTTTTCCTTCTTGCCCTATTCTTCCTCAATTTTGTAAATTCTGACAACTTATGAGATTTGTGATTCCCTTGTGGCAATGTAGGCACATGCAGTATTTGATAGAAAAAGCGATGTGAAGCCTTCTGTTTGGTAGGTAATGTCAACTATTAAAATTTTTTATTTAAAAAACGAAAGGGGTAATGGCAGTCTCCACATGAATAGAAAATCCAGTTGCCTTAATTAACTTCAAATCCTGTCAAACATTGAACATTGTGGGTATCTTATTTACTGGGAGAAATCTTCCGTTTTAAAGTTTTTCAAAAATGGTTTACAAGTGGAGTCCAAACAGAAATTGTTTGTATTTAAGATTGTAAAGATGTAGAGAGACAGGCTTTGCCATTGTAAGTGGAAATATTTGGATTAGATTGATGTTTGTTTATGGCAAATCTGGATTTTCCAGGTCCTGATGGTAAATACTGTTGTTTTTTGTTTGTTTCTGCTGAAAATAGAGACTTTTAAATGAAATGTATTAGGTTAATTGGATAATTATCAATTCTCTACTTAACTTTGTATTGTGTGTTTCTAGCTAAACTCAGAGATAGCATTTTTCTTTTTCATAGACTTTGGGTTAGTTTCTGTATCTGTTCTAAAATAAACTCTAAATGATATTATTAGTGACAGGGATGAGCAGCAAGTAGAATGGGATACCAAATATTTCTGTAATCACTTAGACATCAAATAATGTCATTATTTCGGTTTTATCCTTTGTATTATCTTACCATTCAATCATACCTCAAATGTGTTTACCTACAGAATTGAGGCAGGGTAGACTGTCACACTCCATGGGGGTAGATTTTCAAAAAATGATCACGATGCAAAATATATTTCAATAAATAATATAGTAATATTTCAACAAAATAATGATATAATGGCAATTTCCTTGGGATTTTAAAGTTTATAAGATATTTAATAATGCATTTGTATAATATCCAAGTATATTAGTATGTTAGTATAATATCCAAATATATTAGTACCTTATATTAATATAATTGGATCATTAAAGCAAAACACCAGGGAGGTTATTGTCTTAATATCCATCTTATATTTGGAAAAGCAAACAGGTTAAGGAACTCAACAAAATTTACAGAGCTTGTTAATGAAAGAGCCAGAAAGAAACCATTCTGATTTGCAAACTATGCCTTACTTTTTTCCATGTTCTTCATATAATATTTAGGAATAAATTATTATATTATTACAGTTGGAAACATTTTTCTGGAAAAACTTTAAAACTAGAAATATACTGAAAATAGACTTATTTATTTATTTATTTATTGGCATATAATTGCTTTACACTGCTGTGTCAGTTTCTGCTGTACAGCAAAGTGAATCAGCCATACATATACATATATCCCCTCTTTTTTGGATTTCCTTCCCATTTAGGTCACCACAGAGCACCAAGTAGAGTTCCCTGTGCTATAGAGTAGGTTCTCATTAGTTATCTATTTTATACATAGTAGCATATATATGTGAAAATAGACTTCTTAATGATATCTGTATAGTATTGTTTTATCAGACTCTTTAAAATAACATTATTAAAGTTTCAGTGCATATATTATTATGACTCAGATGAATACATCTGTTTATTTTCAAAGATGCACAAATAAAGAAGCTGGGTCCACATGTTTGAACACATAGTTTGGGCTGATTTAACTTTGAGACCTATGTCACTTGTGTATTTCCATGTTATATGATTGTCCTTGGGGGAAAAAAAAACTGGTTTTACTGACTATGTTTTTTCTCCAACAGAACTGAATAAATTGATGAATAATTTTAGTATGATGTAGAAGTAGTTGCAGGTGTGTTACTAGGATTTGAGTTCAGACATTTCACTGAGTATGAAGTCAGCTAAACTAAATCATTATCATTATCATCATATCACTAGAAGATGCATAAAAAGAAGATTTTCCAGATTTTGAAAAGAGATTAAAAGCAGTATAAATATTTTTTACTTGAGATTGTTGATATTTGCCTACTTTTAACCCCCTAAAATGGGAATAAAAATTTCACATAAAAGTTATTATGATCTTTTAAAATATATCGGCTCTAGAAATTTTTACCATTAATTGTTATCTAAACTTGGCAGGAACAATTTTTCTGTATATTGACTGCCCATCAACTTTCGCTACATAATTGTATTAATTGTTAATTATGTAGTATTAATATCTAATTTTTTCCCTCTACAGTCATCTACTGAATACCATATACATAAAGTTATAAATCATAAAAGAATGCTTTGTCCAACTGATCTTTATTTTAGGAAGTAAAGAAAGCGTTAAATGATGGCTTTGGTAAAAAAGTACTTGAATATTTAGAAACTGGATAGATATGTAGATGGTATGGATGGATGGACAGATAGTAGTTTATCTACCCACACACTGAAAGGAGGTGAGGGGGAGGGAAGAAAGCGAGAAGAAGACGGAAAAGGAGAAAGAGAAAGCGAGAATGAACATAAGAGTGAGAACACTCTTTTAGATTTTGGAGGAGCACGTAAAAATAATATGAATATTTCAGTAATTCATTGTTCAAAGTTGAATGGAAATGCATAGTAATAAAATTATTTCACAGTATTTAAAGGATCTATTCCTACAAATACAAAAAATATCCCATAATGCATAATAAAAATTCTGTCAATCAAGTATATGTATTTTTTTCTTCATGATGTTTAATAACTAGTTTTCAGTGTTGCACTTCTCCCATAACTTGGGCCAGTTGGCTAAGCTGATTGGTGGCTTTAGTGTGATATAACTGTGTCAGAATTGTTTCCAGCCAAGACCTTGAATCCAATCTTTCAGCCACGATCCTCTTCCATAGGCCTTCAGGATGGACGAAATCCATTGTCAGAAACTCACCAGCTCTGACTCCTGTGTTGGAAAATACATAGTGTATTGTTCAGTATTTGGGCATGTGAGGCTATATTGCTCATGGTGAACTCATGCCCTGACAGACACCAAAAGCAGATTTTGGAGTCTACAAACCTAATTGAGATGCATTCTGTGAGCTTTCTTGGTTTTTTTTTTTTAATTTTTAAAATTTTTATTGGAGTATAGTTGATTTACAGTGTTGAATTAGTTCTGTGGTACAGCAAAGTAAGTCAGTTATGCATATACATATATCCACTCTTTTTTAGATTCTTTTCTCATACAGATCATTACAGAGTACTGAGTAGAGTTTCCTGTGCTGTACAGTAGGTCCTTGTTGATTATCTGTTTTATATATAGTAGTGTGTGTATGTCAGGCTTTCTTGGTTCTAACAATTTCAGAGTTATTTTTAAATGTTTCCTCCTTTTATTAGCCTTCGTCTGTCATTGTCTTTCTCTCTCTCTGTTTGTTTCATCCTGCCTTCTCTTCACACCTCTAATCATCACATTAATGTTCACATTGTGTTGGAGCTGGATGCCAAATGTGTTATGATACCACTTTTAGTTATATATGCTTTCAATTTTCTAAACTCTTATAATGAAAAATTTAAAATTCTTATGATGAAACAAATTTGAATGGATCTCAGATGAGCAGACAAAATGCGACCACATTATATAAACTGGAAAAATATCTTGGAGAAAGAAAGAAATGAAAAAAGACAAAACATGACTAAAGGGGGGGAAAAGGGGGAAGGTGTTAAACTTTAGTAAATTAAATATAGACACAATAAAAATAGAACATTAGAAATTAGATAAATGAAGAAATGGAACTCTAGGCGCAAAATTGCTCTAAAAGCAGCAGTCAAGAAATGTTTCTTCATGACTCACAAGCACTCTATTTTCATTGAATACTTAGAGACTGTACCTAAGCTCTTTGTTTTTTGATATTTGTTTGTCTAAACCTACTTACTTGCTCTTGAAGTTGTCTCCTGATATCACTTAAACTCTGCTCTGATGTTTCAGTTTGACATTTCAGGGTTTATCTAGAACCAAGTGTATGTTTGTGTGTATCACTAAAAGGAAATCAACTCTTAAAGTAGTAATATTAAGATAATATGAAAAGTTATATTTTTCTTTAGCTCATGGATTGATAGTCATCTTTAACATATGAGTATATATTCACCTTCAGGATTCACATAGAAATACATCAGCCTTTCCCAAACTGTTTCATATAATTCAGTTACACCACAACTCACCTGTTCCACGTGATATTAACAAATGTTCCCAAAACAGGATCCTTGGTTAAATTGGTTTGCAAAACATTGCATAGGCTGAATCTCCCTCTGAGAGTTTTATTTGAGAGTTAGTTGCATGTTAAAGGCTCTGAGAGGGCCTTCAGTAAAATAACAATACTGAGGATACTGTTAAACCAAATCTATCTTCTGAACAGTTTGAGAAATACCAAAATATGTACAATGAATTACTTGGTTGTGAATTTATTAATGGATAATGTTAATACTGTCTTATCAATTAAGGTACAATATAAGACCACAAAGCGAATCTCATCTCTCTCTTACTCCCAAGTAATCTTCTCTTTCTTTGATAAAGATTTATAAGTTTCTGTCCTAAACTTTACAATTACAGACTGGAAACCACGTTATTAACAAGCACCCTCCCCACTGCCCCATGTAAATGAAACATTTCTTTCTTTTTAATCCCTTTCTTTCCCTTTTGCCCCTTTCCTTAATGTTATAGATCCACTGCCAGCAAAACCTCCCTGAATCTTGACCCAGTCCATCACTCATGGGGAAAAAGTATTACTAAATGCCAGTCTACTTTTGCCTACTTTCTAGCTTCACGCTTCATCTCTGCCCTCCTAACAAATCCCTCCTTCGCCATTCTAGCCTCCTGAATTCTTTCAGGAATCTCCTCCTTCTGACCTGGGGTTCAGTCCAGACCTGCTTTCAGTTTTCTCTCATTTGAAGGAAAATACAAACGTGTGCCAGAATGTAAGGAACATGCTCCTTCTGAGACATGTTGACTTAGAACAGGGAACGATCCTTGCGTCTCATCTTGTGTAGTGGGGTTCCAGCGCTCTACAACATGTAGGGGTTTTCAACTCAATTCAGTTCCACAGGTCCACGTGGAGTCCTCTGATAGACCGGGGTGGATTGAACAGCTCTGGGTCTACTGATCTACTCAAGCCCACACATTGAGCTTTCAGGGGTGACTGATGAAGAGGATACACATTGCCAATGTCTTTAATTTGAGAAACTGTGTTAGCACCAAATTCCAGTTTCTTTGTATTAATTCTCAAGGAAAGGTGCCTTTCCTTTGGTATGTAGATGACTCTGATGGCCTTGCATAAATGTCTTTCAGCTTGGTCATCTCTGCCAGGTTTGGTTTCCAACCTGTGGCAGTCTTGGTTTAGCCGTCGCGTTTTTACATTCCTCTACTTCCCCTGGACCCTTCTGCAATCTACTCTCTGTTTACTTAGCACCCTTGGATGATACTCTCTATGTATTTGATTGGTCTCAAAGATAGTTACCTCAACAGTAAGGAAGCGCCTGTCTTTCCCCACAGGAGTGCGTCTTGACAGAGTACGTGGAGGTCGGCAGAAGTACAAGCGCAGAATAGATGCGGAGAACAGCCCATACCTGAACCCTCAGTTGGTTCAGCCAGCCAAAAAGCCATGTAAGTACAGCAGACATGTCTGGCTTTCCAGCACATGACATCCTCCCAGCTGGCTCTAGGTACATCAGTTTTGGCATGCCCATTCCTACTGACTCCAACGAGACTTCTCTTTGTTGGCGGGGGTGGGGAGATGTGGCTTTATTCCCAAGGATTGCCTTTGAAGGGCAACAACAACTCAACTAATTATCTTTTTTTCCTATGGTTTTCTCCCCCTCTACCTTTTTTCACCTAGTCATTTTGTGGAAGCGTAAGCATACCAAGGCATAGCTTATATAGTGCGAATTTTACATTTACGGGTTATCTTTATTTTCAGAGGTACATAAAATGGATCGTACCATGATCATTAGTTCATTGGAGCTGTTAGTTTCAGATTTCACAAGAAAGTGATTTTTGTAGTTTTCACTAGCTAAATGAGTTTGTTCAACCTCCCAATGAAAATACATTAGGAGCCTCATTAATTTAGAGCTATAGAAGGTTAACACACTCGCTAGCAATAGATTAAAACAAGGATGGGCCCTACTGATAACAAGCATAGGTTGGTGGTTCCATTTCGGATGCCCTCATGGGCATTATGAAGTGTTTTTTTAAAAGCCCATGGTTTGATAATGCCCGGCTGCAATTTGAAACAATGGTAGGTATGTAGCTAAAATGCAAACCCCATTCTCTTTGTCATTAGCTAAAAAGAGCTAGAATATAGATTGAGGCAGTTAACTGTGTTCCAGTTTCTGAAAAATCAGTTCATGGCTGTAGTGCAAAAGGGCTAACATTTTAGGATGTTTATGCATAGAGTTTATACGAGGCACTGAAAGTGCTTTGGTGGAAACAATTCTCACATTTAGCTGCCTCTGTCTCAGAAGACACAACCAGCCCTCACCAGAGGAAGTTGCAGCTATAGCAGTTCTAGAAAAGACATGGGTAATTTCTGATCTGCTTTCAAGGGAAGAGAAAAAGTGTCCTCTTCTCATTCAGATTCTCCAGGAGGGGTCGCTGTTATGCATCATCCGTGTGAGCATATGGGCATCTGTTAAATACATAAAACAGACCCTGAACTGTAAATGAAAGGACATTTTAGCTATGTCAAAGGAAAAAACAACCAGTTTTACATAAAATTAAAGCTTAAGTGAACATATGGCATGGTTTCCTTTTGCCTTTCCAAAAAACATTATGTTGATTATACCTTCAATTGTCCAATCTGGCATCTTCTCCTCAGCCTGCATAAGCTGTTTGGCATTCTGCAAATACAATCTAGGACTGCATTAAGCAGATTTTGCACATTAGAATAAAAAAACTTTCCGATAATACAATAAAATGCAATAAACACTCATGTTTAATTTCATTAGAGGTTTCGTTTTCCTGGATTCACTAATATCCAGACTGGCCATTTCTCATTGATTTTATACGAAGTCGACTGACACCATTGATGATATCCTCTCCCGAGTGAAAAATGAGCACCAGCCCATTCGTAAGTCCACAGGATGGATAAAGAAACATCTATGGTTTTCGGCGGAAACCTGAGAAATGGGGAAGAGGCTTGTCAAGTACCTTTAAGAAGATTACAGCAATTTCAATGAGCTCCATTTGTCTGAGATAAAAGAGGACTCCTAATAAATCATTACTCATTATCTTAAGGCCTCTGTGTTAATTTTCCTTAGTCTATCCAATTAGTGTATTTTGGTAACAAACATTTATAAAACTTAATTTTCAGATCCTGTCAGAGACTAGGCATGGGCTTTGCTCAGAAAGTGTCTGGGGGAGATTTCTGGAGCCTGACTGATTGTTTGTGTACTACAAAAGCCCAAGAATGAAAATTGGGTTCTATTGATTCTAATTAGGGAAACATTAAATAAGATTCACCTAGAAACAGTGCTGCCGGCTATTCCATTTTCTGAATGATAGGAATTTCTAAGCTTCCACCAAATTTCTCTGACCCCCTCCAGTCAAGTATCCAGTGGCTTGGGTAAAACAGGTTGCATTTTCCCTGTACTAAAAGAACTCGAATCACGATTTCCTTCCGTTACATTTTTGTACCCTTTATTACTGCATTTTCTTCTAATCCTGAGGATCTAGTAGTTGCTGACAGGTTTTGCTGCATTGTCAGAGCAATGAAAGTGGAAACTTTTCCAAGCGTAGCTAAAAAACAGGGTGTTGTTTCGATAGCATATACGAGAAACAAATGTCATTCTCTTCAGATCCTACAAATTAAAAAAAAAAAGGAATCTCTATTTGATTTTAATTTCTTTTCTAGAAAATATGATATTTGGGAATACTTCCTCCCAAATCTGTATTTTTAATTTGATAATAATTGAATATTACTGCCATTGAATGGTTATCTGTTGATAATTTGAAGTGAACAGAATTCATGTGGCAGTCATAGTAGTAAAAATTTTAAACTCTATCAAAAAGTTGCTAATTATAGCTTGGATAAGTATCCTTGTTATGTTGTTACAGCAGACAAAAAAAGAACTATGTTTTCAATTCTAAGGTATATGAAGTCTTTTCATTTTGAGTTAAAAAAGTTAAAAATGTATAGGGAAAGGCAAATGGTCTAGTAAACGTAGAGGAACCTTTGACTTGGCTCACAAAGATCCCATTTAATACCCTAGTTTTCTAGAGTAATAGGACACAGACGTTGAAATATCTGAGTTTATTCTTACCTATTTGTATTTCCTCACTTAGAAGAAAGTATCAAATCTAAAGCTACATGTAGAAATTGAAAATGGGGCCAACAAGAAAAATCATTCCGTTAGCAAGGCTTTATAACCCCTTCCATAAACTCTCACATGGCCCTGAGCGATAAAACACATTTGATGTGATGCTTTCCATTTGTCCCTAGTGTTTATTTTATGAAGGATTTTAAAAACATATATCACAAATTTCAGACAGATAAATCTGAGCCAGAGAATGAGCTAAAGACAACAGATGAAAATAGAGGATTAAAGTATTAGACGCTCCAAAGTGGAAAGACGGTCACATTTAAGTTGGAGTATTTTTCTGGAAACTGACATTGGCTATATTTGGAAGATGGGCTGGGTATGTGGGGAGGGGGAGAAAGGCAAGACGTTCATATTGAATGCATCCCACTGAGACAGAGTTATACAGTCAGTAATTCACCCCGGCAGAAGGGCTCTGACCTTTGCTCCTCTTTAAAGGAATTAGGACAGTTAATGACTTTCATGCCCATTATGTCTATGGGCAGTAGGAGTTCTTTGCCTCCTACATTATGTTCTATATTTCAATGGTTTATATGGATATTTATTTTAAAGCTGTTGTATGCTATTTAATCTGCTTCCCCAGATCCCACCTAAGAATCAAAGAGCAGACCCAGAAAGCATCTAACTTCTCTTATCTGTTTGCTATAAAAAATTTCATTGCAGGACAGATGCTTCATTCCAGCAAAGGCAGATAAAGCCCAGAAGAAACAAAGACCTATTACAACTGCTATGGGTTTTCCAGAACACTGTTTAGTATATATATGTTGAACCGTAAATGGAATATTTGGGGTTGATTATAGGTGTTTGAGGGAATTTTTTTGTTTTGTTTTTTGTTTTTGCTCAAAATACCACCTAGTTTAGAACGTGCGAAAGAGGGATGATACTACTAGTGATCTTGTAGTGCTCTGGTCTGATTCTGCAGATAACAAGATTGTCTCACATTTATTGGTGGCTGAACCGGAGAAGATCTATGCCATGCCTGACCCTACTGTTCCCGACAGTGACATCAAAGCCCTCACTACACTGTGCGACTTGGCCGATCGAGAATTGGTGGTTATCATTGGATGGGCGAAGCATATTCCAGGTACCTTTTCTGAAATGAAAAAGAAAAGTTTGCCATTAATTCCCTAGGCTTTATATGTTGATTTAGGCAAATTCACAATTTTCTCATTAGGATTTTTAAATTTTATATATTTATTTTAATTTACTTTTTTTATTTGTATTTTTTTAATTAATTGATTGTTCTTGGCCACACTGCACGGCTTGTGAGAACTTAGTTCCCCAACCAGGGATTGAACCCGAACCATCGGCAGTGAAAGCGCAGAGTCTCAACCACTGGGCCACCGGGGAACTCCCGTTCATTAGGATTTTTTTAAACCTTTGCATTTGTTTTTGTCATACTTAATTTAGTGCTTTCTTGGTCCTAATAGAATCATATGCCATTTTTATAACTGTACCATCTTGAATGCTTGTTAATTATTTTTTCGCATATGAAGGTACTATTGCCAACCTAAGATAAAGAGAATATAACTTGTTAAAATATTTCCTTATTCTTTTAAAAAGTCCGAGTTTTCTCCTAAGGAAATACTTCTGTTTTTTTCTTTTCACTTTAAATAAATGTTTATGAATTGGGGGCTTTAAGGCAGACAGCCTGGGTATAAGTCCTGCCTGGCCTGCCAATGGGACAACTTCCTGAACTTACTCTATCTTAGCTTCCTAAACTCTAAATAAAGCTATAATATCGTAATAAAAAAAAGTTTTTGTCAGGAGTAGTCTAGATACCTTTTTTCCTTTTAAAAATCACTTATTTTGTTGTTCGTAGTGGCGATTTATACTGAATTGTTTTTCATATTTGCATATTGCTTTGGTTTACAATTAGATATTTACCATGAATTTATACATAAATTATGAAAATAAATGTTCAATTGACATTGTAAATATTCTCATATGGTGCCTTAAAAGTAGTATTTCAGGTTTTTTTTTTTTAATATTTATTTATTTATTTATTTATTTGATTGCGCTGGGTCTTAGTTGTGGCAGGCGGGCTCCTTAGTTGTGGCATGCGAACTCTTAGTTGCAGCATGCATTTGGGATCTAGTTCCCTGACCAGGGATCGAACCCGGGCCCCCTGCATCGGGAGTGCAGAGTCTTATCCACTGCGCCCCCAGGGAAGCCCCAAAAGTAGTATTTTAAAGTATCCAATTATTTTTCTCTCCAGACCTGTCCTTAGATCAGTGAACATATACCTGATCACAAGGTTTAAGAATTGTAGTAGTCTACTTGAATTATTGTTTGTTTGAGCTTTGATCTTCAAATAGTTTACAAACAAATTTTTGGACAATGAGCCGTGTTTCTTTGGTACAGTGAACTTATTTCTGTCTCCTTAAACTAGTTTGTCTTTATGCTTTGAATGCTACAGTAATTTCTTTAATCAAATTGATGGAAGTCCCTTTCCCAGCCCACACTGAAACCAATTTATTGGTCATGATACGCCAGCTATGTTGCTAACAGTCGTAACGAACTGTCAGGCGATATCGCAGTGAAGCTAATTTGAAGTCATTAGGTGTGCAGCGTTCAGGCGACAATTTGTTACAGTGCTTGGGAACACAGCTGACATTTCTGAATGGCTTTGTTCACTGCAGTTCTAGATGAGGCCAAGCAAATTGTAAACTAATTTAAACATCACTCTGTATTATACCAGCTACTTTGTCTTACACTGTTTGCTAATAAAGCACCCCAAATTAAGTCAAAACTAGTTAAATAGGTGAGCTGGAGTGTATTCTTTAAGAGATACCTCCACAAGGGTCACTACGTCTAAAAGAAAGATGAGAATTTGATTGTGTGGATAGCTGATTTGCATTTGGATTGTAATCATATCTATAAGGTTTTTAGAAAAAGCAAAAAAAAATAGAAATAGAATATGCTAAAAGACGGTAAGACATTGGAAGTTGTAGCGGTGGAAACAGCCAGAATTTGCCTAAACAGTGTATGAAAACTTTTTTGGAAGGAAAGTGTTATGAAGGGTTTTAGAAAGAAACAAAACTAAGATTTGTTGAAGTGTCCACAGATTAACTTTTAAAAATAATCAATATATATTATATCATTTACATTTATCCACACACACACGTACACAGACATACATATTCACAGATTTAAAATAGCATTATTCTAACCCAGGGTTTCTCAGTCTTGACGCAATTGATGTTTGGAACCAGATAATCTTTTGTTATGGGGCCTGTCCTATTCCTTGTAGGGTATTTATCAACATCCTTGGTTTCTACCTATTAGCATCCTTGAGTTGTAACAAACAAAAATGTCTTCACACATCGCCAGATGTCCTCTTGGGGGGCAAAATCATGCCCCTCTTCCCCGGTTGAGACCCGTCGTTCTAACCCAGGAATCAGATATTATTATCCTTAATTCAAAGATAGGGAGATCTGGGGCAGAGAGAGGTAAAAACACTTGCACAAGTTCACAAATGTATCCAGAGCCTTCAAAGCCCGCACTCAACATTGCTTCCTGGAATAGAATCAGGATAGTTTAGTCCCCCAGTTGACTACCTTTGAAAGAATTATTTCAAAATAAAAATGATAGCATTATGAATAGCAACAGCATAAAAGGCTATGTCACTCTGACTCCAAACCGCCCATTATTTCAGAGAATTCTGCCCAAGTTCTCCCTGAATTAAGAAATTTGTTAAGCCCATATTTTGTTATCGTACAGACGTTCCATAATAACGATCAAGAAAAGTCAACCAACTCCTTCTGCGGCTCTCTGGTGAGGAAAAGTCAGTGATAAATTTGTGGGTCCAGTTGTGTATCTAAGTAGAAATGTCAGCTTACAGAGGAACTTGTCACAGTAAAGGGGCTCTGGTGACCTTTGTGAAGACAGTAACTTTAAATAACTATGAGTAACAGCATTTCCAGTGGTGGAAACAATTGCTATACGATTATGTGTTCAGTCTTAAGCTGAGGCTTAGAATTGGTAGGGGCTGACGTTATTCTCTCTCCCCAGCAAATGCCAGAGGAGGTTACTTTGCAGTGATGATTCACAGCTCTGGTTTCCGTGATACCCGGAGGGTGCTTTAAATAATTGCAAGGAGTATCTTGGCTTTTCAGAGAGGGATTAGCAAAACACGAATTCACTGAAATGCTTTTAAATTTCATAACAGTAAGTGTGCCATGCAGTGTTTGGAGGTAGAAGTAAAAGATGCTGTGATACCAGCGTGCTGGTCTATATACCCGGGTTCAGGGAGCCTGGGCACGGCAGCAACATGGAGCGTGGGATGGGGAGGGGGTAAAGCCAAAGAGAATATAAAGATTAAAGTCTCATTTCTGCCTTGATAAAAGTAAAAATGTGTTTTTGATGCCATGACCTAGTCCTGATAACCGGGGTCAGAGCTGGAATTAAAGCCAAATCAGAAGTGAAATTTCACCTGTCTTAATCTTCACTTCAAAATTGCTTTTTTTTAAAAAAATGCTTCTGTTAAAACTAAAGTGAAATCTTTTTTTTAAATATACTAAAATCCAAACCTTTGCTCTCTTTATGCTGCTCTCAGTTTGTGGAATCACACACACACACACACACACACACACACACACAGACACACACACTTTTTAAAAATGAAGTTTAGCATATAAGATCAGATCAGTAGCCTTTCTGCACTCCTGGGAAGGTACTTTTGTATACTTGCTTTTGCTACATAAAAAAGTGACAAATTCAACAAAAGCAAATATTGAAGAAGAATACATAGGGAGTGGGGTTTTTTTTTTATCAGTAAATAGAATTAGTTGACTTACTTTAATAAATCACATAAATGGAAAGTGTGTTGTTCTGAAACATGACCATACTTTATCTCTAGAAGCAAAAAGATCACAAGGGCTTTAGAAAATGCTTGACTTTAGTTGAAGGAGCATAAGGGCACCAGAACAGATGATGGTGCCCTAATAGCCCTTTTTAAGAATGACAGGGCCCCACCATTAGCATCCTTTTATATCCTTGGAAATTGCTCATGCCTCGCTTTTCTGCTTCCTATCTGCCTGACTCTTTTTTATTTCTCTTTCAATTTCGCCCGCGCTCGGATAAGCGCATGCTAACACAATATGATTGAGCTGTAAAATGGACTGCTGTCGCCTCTAATCTCTTTTATGTAGATACGGAGGTCCTGCACACTCCACTTCATTCTCTCTCCATTGTTGGCCTTTTTTAGAATGGGCTGCCAAGTAATGGAGGCTCCGTCAAATATTAGAGCTAGGTTTCACAGGGTGTGATAAGACGATTATCAGCCCAGCAGTCAGATCTATTATTGTTCTTTGTGGTTGATTAAAATATTATTTTGTACTGTAATTTTGTTAGCAAAATGCAGAATGTGCTTCGTCAGATGGTGCTTAAAAAAGCATCACCCATATTAGCTGACCTATATAAGTGGCTTAAATATATTTATGGATCTTGCCAGACGGATGACTCTAAGAGAAAGATATTTGAACAATTCAGTGAATGAATGTATTTTAGAAGTTGTTTTTTCCTTTATCACATATGGCAGATTATCAGGTGGGCTTGTTTATTTTTGACGTGACAGATCAAACAATTACCTGCTGAAGAAGGAGAACTCTATTCAAGTTTGGAGCCTCTTAGTGACGTTTTTAAAACAGGAAAAAAAAAACAAAACAAACCTATAGTTTTTCTTCATACCAAATGAAGGCAGGAAATGGTAAGCTCAAAAAAGAAAACCACACTAGGAAGATAAAGACTGATAAAACAGTCTTTATGTATAGTTATTCACGTAAGAAACAGAAGTCTAAAGTATAGAAACCAGTATTCTCCATTTACTCTGAAACATTTTTTCTAAAACATTCACTTAGGAAAATGAATTAAAAATTGCTCAGCGAGTTGGCTTTTTCTAGTTTTCTCAACAGAAGTATTTAGAATTTTCTATAAATGACAGAAATCTCTAAAGAACATGGATAAACTATTTCTACATTAGGATAGAAATTTTGTGAGAGAATACCCAAGAATATTTTGAACTAATATTTATGGCTAATGATAGTGTTTAAAGATATATATTTATTGTTCTAATGCATTTTATGTAGAGATCAATTTTTTAGATTGCATCATTCCCTAGGCAAAGTTGTGAAGGTTTTGTTTTTTAACTGCCCATTACTTATCTTAAACTGCTGGCACCATTACATGATTATATGTGAAAAAGCACAAAAAAAAATTGTGGTGGAAATAATTACTATAAGATTATGTTTCCATTTGTAACACCAGGTAAGTTGTCATGTGTATATGCATGTTATTATGGTTTCACATGCAGGAGATGGCATAGTTAACTAAGAGAGGTATGTTATATATAAAAAGGACGTAATATGCTGTTTCGTTTCTATATCATTGGCACTTGAAAAATGTACTATTGATTAGTTGATTAAAAATATGCACAGCACAAAACTATTAATTGGCTCTGAGGCTCCGCCCTCCACCCCATTGTATACCTGAATTTACGCGTAGTTGTAATTTCTACTTTGCTACGAATGAATTAAAGCGATTACAGCTCTTTTCTCAGGATTAACTTTTCTTATATGCATGTAACTTAATGATTTCAGAACTGTGAAGTCGTTGAGTCTTTTAGTTAAGTGGAGAAATTTTAAATTTAAGATCCAATGCCTTGGCACTTAGTAAGACTATTTAAATTATAACTATATTCAATTATCAGATAGTTAGAAGTTATGTTTAATGTACCTGGTAGTTGTATACCTGTGTACCAGTAGTTGTGGTTTATAAAAGGTAGAATAATTCTGAAAGTAAAATCAGAAAACCTGAGCTGTATAGAGTTGAGTAATATTTTGTAAGTTATGTAACTGGTCTAGCCATTAGTTATATTGTGAAAATCAAATGAGGAAAAAAAACACACATGCAAATTATACACATATGCATAATTAATTTGCAAATTATAAAGAATGCTCTAAAAACGTAAAATATTCAGTGTTCATTTTAGTGCCTAAGAGATTGTACATAGATTGTCATTTTATTGTAATTAGAGCCAGGTGATCCAAAAAGTTAGTATTCATAAGAGCTATTTCAAAAAATATTCAGAACAAACATCCATTATAATAGAAAGGGAGGGAAAGGTTACTTAACCAAGAGGATCCCTGTATGGATATTGCCATCATTCTGTCCTAGGTGAGCAGGACCGTTAGCTTCTAAATAGTCAAGTTCGTCCTCCTTGGCCATACCTAAAATAACTGAATGTTTATCAGTTTCTGAAGTCACAATTGTGATATGGAGAAAGGAACAAGTTGAAAACTATGTTGTGAAAAAAATAATCTGAAAGATCCCCTAGAGACTTGTTCATTTTCTGCAGCTACCCTTGCTAGAAAGGAGAAACACCAACAAAGAAGGTCTGAGGTTTCCCAGACAGATGAGGTTTCCCAGACGGATACCCGGTTCAAGAGACACCCCCCAATGTTATTAAAGATACTCACAAAGACCTCTCCTCACCACTCGGTGCCATTTTTTTGTGACCTGATGCACAGTGCTGTCACCATGCTGAATTACCTGTGCTCACGTAACCTCTGTCCCAGTATTCTGGTCCATTACTAGGTATCCCCCAAATATATTTGCCATCCATTCATCGTCATGCCGTTGTGTACCTCTGATCAGCGAGGAATCATAATTTCATAGCAGTCGTGAATACAATTTAAGTATTTGAGTGTCTGCTATGGACCTAATACTATGCTAGGTACTGTGGGGCTTATTAAAGCTACAGGTGACCTGATCTCCACCCTGAATCATGGATCTGTGTCTGCATAAATATCTATGCATACATGTGTGCATTGATATGTGGTAATCTTCTTTTTTGGGGGATTAAGCTTTCAATACAAAAACAACTAACATCGGTAGAGTTTATTATTGTTTACAAAGCACTTTCACGAACTTTTACTTGATGTCCATAACAATTCGGTTGTTTAATTCTTATTATCCCCTAGAGTGAGGAAGTTTGATTCACACTGTTAGTAATGTTACTTGAACCATAGAATATTTAACTTAAATGACTTTTTACCAGTAGCTTCAGTAGGTCTTTCTCCCTTATCCTCCTCTACTTCCCCGTACATTTTTTGTCATTTGTTCCAGATTACCTACCTGCCTTTCATACAAGTTTAGGCAAATGGAACATATTTGCCCTATCTTTAAATTTTGTCTCTACATTTATAAAATGAAAGGAGAATTGAATCAAAGAGGAAATGTATGACACACCTTTAAAATCAATAAAAATCAAGGTGTTTGATTGATAGTGCGTCCTTTATATCCCTGATCACAAATTTTAACGAAACAAGGTGATCACTGGGTAGCTACTCAGCTGAATGGTTGGAAAAATTGAAGGCTCTTCCTCCCCAACTCTGTTCAGATTCACTGGGTTGAAGATTTCTCTATTCATCAAGTCCTAAAAGATGGTATCATTTTCAGGCAAGTAATTGTAATCGCGAAACTCTTTTGAATGCTAAGGTGACAGGATGAGTCTCATCATTTGGTTTACTATATATATCAGAAGGCTGAACAAGCCTGCAATCTACCTGAGGGTTATCAAAATATTGACATCCCATAGACCTGGCCCAACTCATATCTTTCTGTTCTGGAATTCTGTTTGTTCATAGAGCTGTTACTTCTGACTTTTAGGTTCTTCTCAAGGCTACTTGATGAGTTCAAGAGAGAAAGACTTCTGTGTCTTGTGAAAAGAATTCTATATGGAAGCTGATTTAATTAGCATAACCCATATATGCTTAAATGCTTCATGAAAATCTTTTTCCACCTCTAAAAGAAGAATTGGAGGGAGAAGTTTAAATGTGATGCTGGCGTGTTTTGTTTCTCCCTCTGCTCCTCTTTGACCCTCTCTCCATCCCTAATCCCACCTCCCTCCCGTGGGCTGGTCACACGTTTTCCCCTGTGTCCCCCTTGCTCTGCCTCAGCCAATCTCCAAATGAATGCATGTCTATCGTGGCCTTGGCTTTGGCACTCTGGATATATTGATTAATAGTTGCCCTAAGCTCCTTTTAGCAAATCAAATTTTCACTTTTAGCAAGGATTTCGCCTCTGATTTATTCAGCAAAGTG
This sequence comes from Eschrichtius robustus, assembly GCF_028021215.1. Taxonomy (NCBI): domain Eukaryota; kingdom Metazoa; phylum Chordata; class Mammalia; order Artiodactyla; family Eschrichtiidae; genus Eschrichtius; species Eschrichtius robustus. The sequence continues at coordinate 174,106,418 of NC_090826.1, forward strand.
AAATGCACTAAATTGACTTTGACATTCAGGGAAAATGGCTGAAAAACAAAGAGCAGAGGAAAGAGATATAAATTGTGTGGCAGCTGGAGACTTCAAGCATCCGAGGAACCGTTTTCTGTGGAATATAGAGTAATTTGAAAGCACACAGAGAAGTGGTTTCTTCAAAAAAAATGAAAAAAATGCTGAGTTTTCTTTTTGAAAGAGGGTGTATTACTCAGCTGAACTCAGAATTTCTGGTACAATGCATTATATTTTGTAGATAAAAATAGCTGCGTAATCCAAGATTGCCTATATCTAAATGAGTTTATGAAAGCTAGGACATAACCTAATTACACTGGAAAAAAGAAATAGTCAAGTCATCCCACACGAAATAGAATAGTTAATTTGAAAATGTAAGTGCTGTGTAGTAGTGTGTGTGTGTCTGTGTGTGTGTGTTGTAAAGAATGGAGCTTTTTCATCACCATTAAAAGAATTTGAAATAATTTTGGGTCACAAGCCTCAGAAAAGCCATGTAACTTTGCTCTTCTGTTTGCCTTTTTCCCAAGAACGTCTACCTTGGCTGTATTCTTTAATGTGATTAAGTCAGCCTACTTCCTTGTTAGACCAAGGTTCGGTGAATTAGTGACCATCAGGTTCAAGATACAAAGTGTGGGTTTTTTTGTTTTGTTTTGTTTTTAGTTTTATTTACTTATCTATTTATTTTTGGCTGTGTTGGGTCTTCGTTTCTGTGCGAGGGCTTTCCCTAGTTGCGACAAGTGGGGGCCGCTCTTCATCACGGTGCGCGGGCCTCTCACTATCGCGGTAAAGTGTGGTTTTGATGCGTAAAAAGAAATGGTGCTGATGTAGATGAAGCAAAGAGGAGAGGGGGTTGAACTGAATTCACTGTGGACACTTGGGGAGGAATGAAAGGTGTGAGGACTATCGAGGAGTAGTTTTGATATTGCGGATCTCGTAGACTGTTGAATTGCCTCTGCCGAGAGGGGTGGAAGGAGAAGGGGGAGGGGAAATCTACAGAAGGAATTTGCTGTTCATTTACCTTTTTGCTCTTCCATGTGAATTTTCCTTATTAACCAAAGTCAGGGTCCACATAGTCCAGGCACTGCCCTCCCTTTAACTATACTTTTTCATTATTCTCTTTCTTTTCATTTTCAACAAATCAGTGTCCAAAGTGACCCAAGCCATCCATATCAGTGGCATCTTACCAATCAGATAATATTTTAACGGTATACCAAACATGTCCACAGGCATATGATTTCCCTAAAGTCAAGCTGCTTCCTCCCCAATTCAGGCCACTTTTCAACCTTCATAAATGATTCTTAGAAGAACCCAATTAGGAGAATGTATTTAACCTGCTAAAAATCCCTTTAATTGACCAAACTTTCTAAGAAGCTTACGGTATATGATAAACAGATATAATACCTCCATTTGTTTATAAATACCTTGATATTTCTCTTAAGAAAAAAAATTTCTTGGTTTTTCCCAGAAAAAAAACAACTATGATTTTCTCAGTAGCAATCAACCACTTTTATTTTTTATTTTTGCCACGTTATATATTTTTTTCCTCCACCAAGAATCAGGAATGACGTACAAAGTACACAAACCCCGAGTCAAGGGGATATTCGGCTTTTATTTTATACTTGGATCTCTTAATGTGAAGTTCAGTGCTATTATTATATGAGTTAAAAGTACTAACGCATCGTAATTTAGTTAAAGAGAAACATATAATGGGTAAATACCACCTCTTGGTAATTCTAAGCTCTAGAGTCAGTTCAACTTAGTTCATCCCACAATTTTACATGTCTGCATTTAACCACAGAACTTTGCTTCCAATAAGGAAATTATATTTCCATTGCCAGAATGGGCAATTAAGTCCTCACTACATATTGTTAATATTATAAAATCAAGAAGGGGAAAGGACCAGTTTCTTCCACTGGGTTCAGATTAAGCCAGTGGATGACCGGCCGTCCAGGTCAGCAGCACAGCCTGTATGGATTTAGAGAGTCATCGGAGCCCAATTAAACACCGTAACTCCAGGGGTGTCTCTGAAGAGCAGCTCCCTCCTCTCTGGATGAAGGGGGCTTCACACCTGCTTAACCTACATTAGGGAAGGATTAATTACCTGAAGTGCTGGGCCCCCTCAGCCAGTCAGCATGTTTGTGGCAGGGCACATGGTAGCCTGGGCTGAGGAGGGAGAGAGGGAGAAGGAGCAGCTGCGGGTTCAAGGAAGGACTGATTCCTCCTGACATGGTCAGCACTTTAGGAAAAAAAATAGTCCAGCTATACTTAATCTTGTGATTTTCTGTGTCATGGCAGAGCCCAGTCTGCAATGCAGACTTGTAAACGTAAAAGAGGAATACCCTCCCGAAGGTCCTTTCAACTGTGCATATTACTCAGATTAACCTTTTGTGGAGAAACATGGAATCTCTACTTAAACATTTCAGATTTATTTCTGTGAGTGGCTGTGATATTGAAGCAAAGTGCTGTATGATAGATTTTCCCAAAGTTTAAAAAATATGCTTGCATACTCAGAAACATGCCTCCGGGAAGTTTTATGACACTCTTTTAAAAATAAATGGAAGGATATCGAATATAGATCTCTTTCTTTAAAAATTAATTCTTGGATGATAGAACCAGAATGAACCTTAGAATTCTATTGCTAGAACTTCGCATTTTAAGAGGAAGTAGTATGTTGCAAGTGGGTAGTGTACCATACTTGGAGTTAGAGACCATGGTTCAAATTCTGATATTGCTTCGTACCATGAACTAAGTTTGCTTATATATAAGATGGGGATCATAATAATAAAGTGACCAACTTGATAGGTTACTGGGACAATTCAGTGAGTTAATGTATGTAAAGTGCCCAATCCAATCTTTTAATTGCTAAGTGTTCAGTAAATGTTAAATGCCTTTACTTGCACATTCACTTACAGATAAAAACGTTGAAGACCAGGAAAACTGAATGACTTACCCAAGGTCACGAGCTACTCAGGACACAGTTGAGACTACAACTCAGTCACGTAACAGTTGAGCACTGTTGATATTTATCATCGTCACCACCAGTTTTTCAGAAAAGAGTATACATTCTTATGCATAGTATTAAATATTAGCAAGTTATCCTCTTCATTCTATATTATACCACATTATATTACATTATATATAAACATGCATATATTTATATGGACAGCATAGTTTTTGAAGATAGACCAGTAGTGAAAATGTCATAGAAAAGTTATTTTGGTATATTTTACGTTGTGCACTCCAAATTATAAGCAATACACCCATCTTTCTTTTGTTATTCTTTGATATAGCTTGGGTATAATATCTGGATATATCAGATCAAACCCCTTTCTGAAGAATTATTAACCTAAAGGTATAGCTCAGAACCTTTCTGTTTCACGCAGGGGGATATAGTAGAGAGAATTCCTTCACTGAGGCTTGAGGTTGGGAAACATAGCCAACAGCTTAAAGTGGCCAAGAGTTTCTCAATGGAGGATCTTGATACAGAGCTAAGTGTCTAGATAACATAAAGACAAAGTAACAGGAATACATGAGGTGTACCTTATTTATAAAGCATCTCTGAATACTTGCTATGTAAATGTATGTGATGCTATCTTTGAAGACAATGTCTCTGACAGATCAGTGTATAACGTTTGATTAAAATTAGCTTGTAGATGATCCATGGATTTTAATTAACCTGGTCAGTTATCCAACCCAGTATACTCAGTGAGGATTTTAGGTTTTCACAACTCTGTATGTGCCATGAAAGTCTAAGTCAAATTTCCAAGGCAATTTTTTACAGTTCGAATGGAATTATTTATTATTTAATGTGAATCTGACCATACTATATTCTTGTAGTTGAATAAATTTCATATGGGCTGAAGATGGATGATGTGGTTATCTTTGAAACATCAACTATGATCATTTTTGAGATATCTGAATATGGTAATAGGTTCTCTAAATTCAATTTGACATTTTTTGCACACTTTGTAATATTCAATTCCCCAACAGAAATACCGTGTGTAATATATTTTTGTAGCAAGCTAATACCTATTCACTCATACACTGAACAAAAAATATATATTAAAAGCCTACTCTATGGTAGGCCTTATACTAAAGTTCTGTTTTAGGGAGACTGTCTCTGTCATTATTATATGACTTTGAGGCATAGATGATCTATTATCAAAACACTTTTTGAATTTTTATCTCAAGAATGGTTGCTTTGCAGCTCACTCAGGATCATGGTTTCTATTTTTCCGTCATACACATACTCAAGAGTCTTGAAGAAATGCTTTGAGAATGATCAAAGTCAGGTGTCAACCACACCTCCTGGTCCAGTATTTCAGAGTTTCCCACTCTGTAGCTCCCCTCCCTGTATTCTGGATATCAGTGATATTCTAGGGAATAAACTGAGGGCCAGCAGCTGCCTGACAGGGTTATTATGCTCTTTTCAAATCATGTATGTGTGGTTGTTCTGAACCCACTTGGATTTTATGTGGTTAAACTATCTCAGAAACAGAGTCTCTTTATGAATAGAGGCCTGCTTACTGCATGAGGGAAGATGGCAGTATTTTTTACTTTAAGGAAAGGTTCTTCATTTGCTTTGAAGAGATATTAAGAATATGGGAATAGAGAGCTGATTACAGCGAGAGCTTTTCTCAGGATTGTTAAGGTCGTGTGGCATCTCCTGCCATTAACTTTTGTTCTCGCCTGCAACAGCACCGTTCAGGGGTGTGGGCTCCATGCTGCATCTGTACTTGGCTTGTTATCCTCTTATCAAGCTCTTAGCATCCCTTTGTTTATTTGAGACGACAGGAAGACGGTGTAAAGGCTGCTTAGTCAGGGATATCAGCCTTGTTGGCAGGGGAGTGATTGCCAGTTGAAAAACAAGGCATTATTGCTCATTTTTTCCCTCTTATTAGTTTGATTACATTTGCAAATCAAATCAATCCATCAGACATGATCAGGCCTCGTCCGCATTTTAAGGAATAGTAATCTCCGTCTAATAAGATGCAAATGTGTCACATCGGTAAGTAACCAATAAATCATCGTCTTGTCTTTGGCAATCATTAAATATCAGAACCAACAGTCAATTTTTAGTATTTTCAATTTGCGATATGCCGCTGGAATATAAAGATAGATGGACGTAATTACACAAACCAAACACTATTTCAGTTCATTCCAGACAGCAAATTTAGTGGAAGGTATAACTGGCTTGTCATCACACTACATTATTCCTAGCGGTTCATGCAAAGTTCACAGACGAGCTTCAAATGGACATTGCTTTTTTTCAACTTCTAGCAACGTCCGTACAATGGCAATCAAACTTTGACGTAAGGACTTGCGTTGACTTCCGCGTGGCTGTTACAGTCAGATGCCAGCATGACAGGAAACATATGCTCTCTCCCGTCAGGCACTGGTGGCAGTGCCAGCTCCAATCTTCTAGATTTTCGATTAAAAAGAAAATGAACTCACGAATATGGAAATAAAGGAAAACAAAAACAGCCAAGAACTCTTCAGATGATTTATACCACCCACATCTCTTTGGACAGTTTCCCTCAGGGAGAGAAAGCGGACAAAAACTTTATTTTTCTCAGTTTCACATCTTTAGAGCCTCTCTGTTTGGGCAATGTATTCTTTTCACCTAAGCCGTTCTTTGTGAAGATATGCATGTTTGCAGCGCCCTGATATGATCCAGGAAGAAAGAGTGTGTTGATTTGGGACACAATAGGGAAATGTCGAGACATATATATAGATATATCTAGATATATCTATATATATGTATATATAAAATGTTATAATTCAAAGGACAAGAAATGAACTTGTTTGGATGGAATATCTGATCTGAATGTCTTTTCCCTAATTATACTTGCTTAGCAACTCGGTAACTTCTGATGAACTGTGACAATTGCCCATTCATTCATTCAGAGAAATTGTCTTCCCATAAATGGAAGACCCCACCTCCCAATCCCTCTCGGCTCTATTTATCTCAGTGCAATCAATAGGCATACTTTTCCATCCTTTCCCAGTATTTTTCTCTTGTCCAATTCTCTTTTTCCTGAGTGCTCATATAAAAAGCTCTTTTACATCATTGATCTGATGACATTTAAAAGTTGCAACATTTTCTCTTTGATTTTGGTTTGTTGTTAACCTCATCCAGTTACTGCCATCACTTTGGTTCTTCCTCTTTCTTCTCTGCAAGTCATTTGCCTTCTCAGTGTAAGTTGCTAAATAGGACGTGAAAGTCATCCTATGAAGATGATAGGTCATCTCTATGACCTTGATGCACCTGCTACTTATTTTGGTGGCATTTCCAATCATCACTGACTGATTCCAGTTGATCTTGACAGATTTATCATAGGCTTTATAGTTAGAACTTAAAGCTTAAGATTTGGCAATGCCAGTCCTCTGGCCTACTAGATTTCCTTATTTGCCATGAGAAAAGCAAACTCTCTGGAATATTATTTAATAAGGTCTCTTATTTAAAGTTAACAAAATTGAATTTTGACTGCGTGACTTATTTATTGTAAACGTGTTGGGTACCTTTATGCTAATCACTCTCCTAGGCAGTGGAATACAAAAGTAAACAGAGCAGAGATGGTCACACGGTCGTAAGGCTCAGAATCTTTTGAGGGACACAGACAAGCAAAGAGGCAATTATAACATGGTGTTCTAAGTGCATTGATGGGGCAACACAGCATACTAGGGGCACACCATGGTGCGAACTCTAACTTCGGGTATCAGGGAAGGCTTCTCGAAGGCTTGAAGGTTTCTTGTGTAGAAATCCAGAGAAGATAAATGCATAGGGAGGTATCAAGAAGTTTCAGGTAAGCATTAGGTTCCTTCTGTTAATAAAACCAATCGTTGTAGGTTAAACAGGCCCATTTTCAGTACCTCTGCCCATTTGTTAGCAAGACTGGAGAACATCATTCATTGACGTACGAAGAACATTCTTTCAAATTTTAAGAAATTATAATATAGAAGCTGGATTAGACTCTGATTTTAGACAGCACAGCAGCTTTCAACTTTAGACAATGAAAACATGCAGTAGTAGCTTGAGGTAGTGGTCAAGACAACTTTTCAAATCAGCAAAATCGATTTTTTAAATGTGTCACGTATATGCCTGCGGGATGCACTCTCCATGGCCATACATCCGGGCAGGCAAAACGGACTATCACTTGACGAAAACCATTTTAGGCCGCTTCTGCAACCCTTCCTATCTCCGTATCCTTTCAAAGTTAGTCGATTTCCAGCATCCTTTCCCACAACAGCAAAACTGTTGTGAATTTTTAAAATACAGCTCTGGTCTTTCCAGACGATTGTTTGGCCAGCCAGCGCATGTAGCTCAAGGAACCCCATACAGAGCAGCAATCGCCAGGAACCCCTATGCGTTACAGCTGAGGGAAGCCGTACAGCTCATGCCTTTGAAGCTTTGTACCAGAACCTTATGCTCTCTCTAACCGATTTACATACCACCATGGTATGTTTAATTTGCTTTTTCATCAAACCAATAATGGGTCTAATTGAAAAAATTGGCAGTGCTACGTGCAACCTAAGTACTGATCTCAGTGTTTGCCGGCTAACGGCAACCTTGCACAGCTCTGCGTCAGACACCTGTGTTATTGGTGCGCTCCCGCTCCTAATGCGTACAAAAACAAACATTAATACAGGTGGAACATCTGCACCAATTGATCACTATGCTATGAGAATTAATCACCTGGCTTTCAGCTAGAAGAATAAAATTTACATCTTTAATGTATGAAATGTATTAACACGCACGCTTGCGCCATCGACTTCGGGTAATGTCAGCAGCCGAGCACATACAGCCCCCGTTCAGATGTGTTCCCCTGGACATTTGGACCTGGGTATGTAAGTTCGGAGCCAGGTTTTAAGCACTTGATAGGTGTTTTTAAAATGTAGATTTGGGACTTTTGGGTGAATAGTAATAGGAAAATATTGGAAGAGTAAGATTCAACCTGAAGGACTTTCACTTTGAACTCTGGAAATCTGCCTTCAAAAACAGTATGATGACACTTCTGAGGCTGAATTTTATTTTCTTGTCCCAATCTAGGATGGGTTTTGGCAACATCACCATCGTCATGGAGCTACATTCATTGAGCACTTACTAGGTGCCAGGCCCAGTGCCCATTGTTTTGTATACATCATCTCAGTTATTCTTCAGAGCAACCCTATAACCGAGGATCACCTCTGACACCATTTTTTATTTATTTATTTATTTATGGCTGTGTTGGGTCTTCGTTTCTGTGCGAGGGCTTTCTCTAGTTGTGGCAAGCGGGGGCCACTCTTCATCGCGGTGCGCGGGCCTCTCACTATCGCGGCCTCTCTTGTTGCGGAGCACAGGCTCCAGACGCACAGGCTCAGTAGTTGTGGCTCACGGGCCCAGCTGCTCCGCGGCATGTGGGATCTTCCCAGACCAGGGCTCGAACCCGTGTCCCCTGCACTGGCTGGCAGATTCTCAACCACTGCGCCACCAGGGAAGCCCTGACACCATTTTTTAAATTGAAGTGTAGTTGATTTACAATACTGTGTTAGTTTCAGGTGTTCAGCGTAGTGATTCGATATTTTTGCAGATTACATTCCATTATAGGTTATTACAAGATATTGGGTATAATTCCCTGTGCTATACAGTAAATCCTCATTGCTTATCATATAGTAGTTTTTATCTGTTAATCCCATACCCCCAATTTTTCCCTTCCCCCCTCCACTTTGGTAACCACAAGTTTGTTTTCTATGTCTGAGTCTGTTTCTGTTTTGTATATAGATTCATTTGTATTATTTTTTAGATTCTTCATATATAAGTGATATCATATAATATTTGTCTTTGTCTGACTTATTTCACTAAGCATAATATTCTCTAGCTCCATCTATGTTGCTGGAAATATCACTAGTTCATTTTTTCTGGCTGAGTAGTATTCCATTACATAATATTCCATTCCCCTTGTCGATTGGACACCATTTTATAATTGAGAAAATTGAAGCTTAGAGAAGTCAAACAACTTGCCTGAGGTCGTGAAGCTAGTAAAATAGAGGCAATGAGACTGAAATTCAGGTCTGCGTTCAAAACCCTGATTTTTATCTACTATTCTAACACAAATTCCTGGTATAAACTAATTCATTTTTTTACGTTCCAAACTGATTTTTTTGTTTAGCACAATGGGACCTCAAACACTTCTGCTGGCAAAACGGATTTCATGGGTGCATCCCAATAATGTTGATTTGATAGTTATTACAGAACTGGCTACATAGTTGGTGGGGTCCAGTGCAAAGTGAAAATGCAGAACCTATGGATTAAGAATTTCAGGATGACGACAGCAGAGCATCCAACTACATGCGGCTCCCTGCACAGAGCACACACCCATGAAACAGGCCTAGGATTGCCAGGAGAGACAGAAATTTTGCTTGGGGACAACTTTGGCAAATAGAGGAGTCCCTCTTATCCAAGTCTCTGGTTGGGTCTGGGAAAATGCTACATAGACCGAGACAAGCTATTTTTGATACCATGATTCCCAACAACTAGTTACTCACTTAGGAAGGAAAGGAGGTTTTTTCATCATCCCTAACCAGTGGTCCCCACCCAGGGGCAATTTTGCCTCATGGGGAACATGTGGCAGTGACTGGGGACATTTTGATTGTCACAGTCAGGGAAACAACAGGGAAGGAGGAGCACCTAGTGGAGAGAGGCCAGGGAGGCTGCACCATGTTCTACAATTCACGGGACATCCCCCCACCCCTTGCCCCTCAACAAAGAATTTTGCAACCTAAAATCCCAGTAGTGTTGAAATTGAGAAACCTGTTGTAAACCCTCACACTCATAAGGTTTTTGAGTTTAATATTCAGTTTTGCAAATCTCATAAATGGATACACAAAGAAATATGGTAGCTTTATTACCAAAGAGAAGGCCTCACTTCCCAGGAAGCCACATTCATCCCCAAGATCAATACATATTTATTGGGGAGCCCAGGTGCGTTCGCACCAGCATTTTGTGGCCAAGCCATAAGTTTATCCTTAGTGTTTAAAAATAAAACAGAAAGGTTCGTGAACTCTGAAAAGTGACCATGACATATTCGAATTAAGAGCCTTCTTGAAAATTTCATTGGAGATATCTATTATGTGGCTAATTACACATTCGCATATAATGGTGAGAAAGGAGCCGTTATAGCACATCCAATAAGCAATATGCATTTTAACAAATATATAAATATGTATTTATTCATTGAACAGAAACATTTTCTGGGTTATTTGGAAGTAAATAATGTTTATCAATTTTTATAAAAATTTATAAATATTCAGTGATAATATTCTAAGCACTCAAGTAAATGCTATGTATATTTAAAGACATTTGAATTTTTGACAGAGATATCTTTCATATGAACTTATACAAGTAATTTCAGAATAACTGTAAAGATATTAATCTGGACATCCTTAAAATTGGTGAGTTGGGGTGGATATGTCATAAGCTTGTCAATGAGTTGTATAAAGTCTATATAAAACCTTTATATGTAAATGTATTGCTTTGTTGCATAAATACTTTGGCAGTTACTCTTATACATGCGTGAGTCTATATAATTCAACTCTTACTGGCATTTTTTAATTCTTAAACTGCTTTTCTAATCATTTCAGAGGAAAAACAATGAACCATAATATCCATATTTTCACACAGAAATTTCCGCTTAAGTAAATTTTATGTCACTATCTTTCCACTCAGTTTCTCTCCATCTAGGGATAATATATCAAATTTTGAACAGCCCAACTCCCTATAGCATAATTGAAAACAAACAGAAAAAAATGTTCTGGGTAATTTCCAAAGGTATTGTAATTGTAAAGTCCCTCAGTCCCTCACTCATAGGCTATTCAACCCTTTCTATGAACCATTCTAACTACCTTAACTTTTCTTCTGATACATAGCAAATTTCTGGAGAGATTGATGCCAAAGGGAATCCTATGGATGGCAATAGAAAGTAAGAGTCTGCAGGCAAAAATATAAAATGCAGATCAAGTACGAAGAAGCCCAGCACAGGAGGCTGTGTAACGTGGGTTTGGGCAGCCCCACATTCCTCAGTTACCTCTGAGGGCAACTCAGGGCAGCTTGGATCTCCTGATGGTTCCTGGCATGCTGATTCTGATCATCAGGAAAATTAAAAATGTATGTAGTAGACTTATTTTAAGAAGACTGAGAAATATGTAGTCATTTTAAAGGAATCTACCCAAGATGTGTAAAATCTTTAAAAAATGTTTGGAAGTTTTATGTAATGAAATTCACCTAGGTGAGATGCCTCCTGCCTTTACAAATCTGAACTATTTTTACTATTAATGAAATAATAATAATGACAATGATTATCATTTGCGTAGTGATGCTCAGATTACAACGTGATTCCAAATAAATTTGACGCTCACTTGCATATGATAGGTACAGCATCCTTGTGAGGTTGTTATATCCACCCCCTTATTTTGTCCAGATGAGGAAACCAAGACCCAAAGATTAAGTGATTTTTCTCTAAATTCACACAGTTGACGCTGTATGCATATCTATGTCCTGAAAAGTGTCACTCAGGTAATTGCTATTCCATTTTACAAGATGTGTGAATTCAGGTTATCAAAAGTTTCTGCTATTTTGATGTTTGAAACAATTTTCTAAGATTTTTTTTTCATTTTTAACATATATTGATCATAAACACAAAAACAATGAGATCCTATAATTTCTTCTTTCTATTTTTTTAAATGAGTCAATCTCTGAAAAATATTGAAGTGACTTTACTTATCACTATGATGTTAAGTATAGATGGAATCCTGCATAGTTTAGAATGGTGTTAAAGCACTGTTCAGTTGATGGTGAGCACTATATTTTTCTTCAATAGACTGAGAAAATACACTGCAAATGTAATCATAGTTTTCGTAGTGAAGCAATAGAAATAAATGAAATCATGTTAATACATGTTGAAATGCAGTGTATTTCCAATTCAAATTTTATTGGTAAGTCTCCAGAAGGCAACAATTAGACATTAATATTGAGATAATAAAACAAAATTAGAAGCTTGCCAGAATCCAAACGTGATATATACCTGTGTTCCCAAGATGATCTTCCGGCCTTGGGGCTTAAGGAAGTTAGTGCTCTACTCTTTTAGAGCTATCAGGGATTCGTAGAAGCATAGAAGAAATTTCCTGAATGTCTGTGCTAAAGAAAGGAATATATTTTAATCCCAAAACTTTTTAAAAATGGTGTTAGAGAATTTCCAAAAATTCCAGATAAAAGAATCTGTAATGAGATTCTTGAAGGCAGATTTGAAAACAGTGCTACAACCTGAAAAATTATGTACTTACATGGATTTGGGATGGATATCAGAGTGCCGTGGGAAATTCCAGAACATACAGTTCCTTGTCAGTGATTTGAAGATGGTCCCATGTGCATTTTGGCACATGGCAACTGTATAGTCAATTTCAGTTTTTTATTTGTCCAATGGACTTAACGCATACATTTTTCAATGGGGGTGCTACTGTCATTTTGCGTGGGAAATTATTTATTTGGGAGAACTTTTAGCATCCTTTAGTTCTCCCAATAAAAGCCTTGGTTCAAAACATACCATATTTCCAAGTGCCATTTGGTGGGGGGAGGGAGACAGAGTGGTTTTACCTTTGGCTGAGAATAATTTGAGTGGAAATAAACATTCAATTCAGACCAGTACAAATTCAAATGGGCTTTTTCCGGCATTGCACATGCAAGAGTATATGAACTGTACAAAAGTGCGGACCTGGAGCTACATCAGCAAATAAATAAATAAGTAGATAGAAAAAACGTAATCCTCCAACATTATTGAGGTTTTTTGGGGGGGCTGGGGTGGAATATACTGTTTTTAAAATACCATCCCAGTCATCAAAATCTATTCGGGAAAACAGTATAAAAATTTGAAAATTTGGAAAAAACAAAGATGTCAGAGACAGATCAAGGTACATTGTGGAATAAATGCTACGATGTGTCCTAACTCAGGGTAAAGGAGTAGCTTCCTTAATAATATTGAAGCGTAAGCTTCTAAATGGCTGTCCATCTCTTCACTGTCCCATTACGTTGGTTGCTGGTAGAGAAGGCTAAGGATCTACATGATGCGTCGTCCATCCTTGCTCGGATGTGCCTCTTTTTGCGTAACTAAATGTTGATGTCTCACTTACATGTGTATGTAAGAGCTATCGATAATCTGTAAGGATTACTTCATAAGGAATCAAAAAAAAGGTGCATCCTTCTCTTCCTCCAGGAGAGCAAAAAGCTCGAAGCTTGCTGAAGTGATTAAATAAGAATCCCCACCTCTGGGAGGAGGAGAGAAAATAGTTCGAGAAAAATAAAAACAACATGGGGATCAGTAGGATGTGAGCGTTAGAAGTGGTTTCCTTTGCAAGTAGCATAGAAGGGATAGGAATTGGTCAACCAGGATTAGGAGTAGAATCAGAAAACTCTCTGCCCCTCCTCCAGCCCCGAGGGCTCAGATGGCACAATCACAGAATGTAGTAGCTCCAGTTCTTGAAAAGTCACCAAAGAGCACATTTTAGGTCAAACTATTACCAGGAAATTGGCCTTGGATTTGGCTTCCAAAGATGTGGACAGAATTAAAAATTCAAATCCTCAGTAGCTGAAGTTCTCAAGAACCTCCTCTGTTATCACACTCGGGGATCATAAGAAGGTTTGGGGTGAGGGTTTTTAGGATAAAAGTAAACGGGTTAATTGAGAAGAACTAAAGGCTTGCCTGAGATTAATTCTGGCAGGATTTTGGTCGAAAAATGATTACAGATAGAGAATAAAATAAAAATTCAAAAACATATTCGGAATCCATATCCTGGCTTTGTTTAAGAGGCAGGAAGACATAGGTCTTTTTTATTGTCTGTCTCTCATCTTATTTTCACAGCCAGGGTACATAGAATAGCTGATGACAAAAATAACCGCCAGACTCAAATCTCAGAACAAGCTTTCTTTACTTTCAGTATCCTTATTTCCTAAACTTATTATTAAACAAAGGTTCACGCTCCATAATGTGTAACAACATATGGGCATGATAATGCCATTGGCTAAGAGATAACATTTAGCTCTCAATCCTTCTGTGATCCTATTGAATTTGCCTGTTAAGTTCTGGGTGTAATTAAAGCAGATAAGAGCATTCATACATTTTGTTGCAAATTGATATGATCTCCTTTGTCTGTGATCTAAGTGAGATTGCCCTGTAGTTTTTAATTTAGCAGGTTAAGAAGCACAATTAAAATATCATGAAAAAGATCATAATCAGAAGCCGTCTTTTGGGTTGTCCCTGCCAAGTTGATAAAGGGATTGGGATATTTCATAATTACCTCCTTTGCTGTAGAACATTTGTTCTATTTGTGGGCTGAAGTGTTAATAAATACCTTGCACTATTCCAGTGGGAAAGGCTTTCCACCTAATTAATAAAACGTGGACGAATACCTAGGACATTGAACCATACCTTTATTAGTGCTGCTGCCTCCAAAGAGAATCCCTGTCCCCTCGCCACAGTAGTAAATGTCATCTTCCTGGTTATAAAGAAACCCCTTCAAAAACTGCCAGTTTTCAATAGGAATTAAAAAACAAATTCTTTGATTTTTTTTTTTTTAAGAAATACCATTAAATTTTTTTTTAACATCTTTATTGAAGTATAATTGCTTTACAGTGTTGTCTTAGTTTCTGCTGTATAACAAAGTGAATCAGCTATATGCATACGTATATCCCCATATCTCCTCCCTCTTGCGTCTCCCTCCCACCCTCCCTATCCCACCCCTCTAGGTGGTCACAAAGCACCGAGCTGATCTCCCTGTGCTATGCGGCTGTTTCCCACTAGCTATCGTCAACCATTAAATTTTAAGTAGCAAGAAATCCTAATCAAGCACAACAGGAATTATTCTGCCTAAAGAACTTACCTTAGTAAAAGCACCAGAATAAAATAAGGTTCGCATTGGGATATAATAGGCTTTGAATTAGTCTTTATTTCTAGCTATTGTTTCTCCTCTAGTTCAATTGCTCAAATACTTTCCAGGACTTGATCCTAGAGAAACTGAAAGAGAGTTTAGCACGTAGCACTATTACAGTGATACCTTTACTGTTAATTGTTAAATGCCAAGTTCCTTGTGAATATTTTTTTTTTACTGAAGTGTAGTTGATTACAATATCATGTTAGTTTCAGGTGTACAGCAAAGTGATTTAGTTATATATATATATATTTTTCAGATTGTTTTGTTTATAGGTTATTATAAGATATTGAATATAGTTCCCTGTGCTATACAGTAAATCCTTATTGCTTATATATTTTATGTACAGTAGTTTGTATCTGTTATTATCATACTCCTAATTTATCCCTCCCACCCCTTTTCCCCTTTGGTAACTATGAGTTTGTTTTCTGTGTCTGTGAATCTGTTTCTGTTTTGTATATAGATTCACTTGTATTATTTTTTAGATTCCACATATAAGTGATATCATATAATATTTGTCTTTCTCTGTCTGGCTTACTTCACTCAGTATAATATTCTCCAGGGCCATCCATGTTGCTGCAAATAGCAATTTTATTTATATTAAAATTGAATTTAGAAATTAGATGTCTGAAAACACATCATTATTTCAAACATGGTATTGACTGATATAGACAGCTTGCTCTTGTGAGTTTATACATTTAGTGAATATTTGAGCGCCTCCTTTGTGGCGTAAGAGATAGACCAGTTGAAAAATTAAATACAGTCCTTTGTGCATGGCCATGGCAGCCTCAGTTGGACACTTAAATGACGAGTCTGTAATACCTCTTTGTTCTAATCAAAAATAGGTGATAAGTGAAAAACATGTATAACAAATCTATAAAAGTTTTCATTTGCGTAGAATATGGAAGTTTACTCCCATTTCATTCTATATGAATTGCTGAGTCCGTTGACTTTGCCGAGGTTCTTCAGAACATGAAAATAGCAGTAGCTGAATTCTACAGGAAGTGTTAAGAAGGGAGAAGGCTTACAAGGCTCCTCTATCTTAGGGATGAGATACGGTAGAAATAAGAAAATACATAAATTCTACATGCAATGTGACCAGACAGTATATCCCAGAATGATGAGGGAAGGGGAAATAGGGTCTATTTCAAATTTCTTTGTTAACTGACATGACGTGTCTCATATGATGATGGCATTTGTTTTCCTAAGGGTGTCAGCTTCCTCATCTTTTAAATGAGCATTTTCAATACGATAATTTTTAAGACTATTTCCAGGGCTTTGTATCCTGTGCTCTTATGTACTTTGTTCAATAAACACCTGGTAACATCGTCCTGCTGTGGCATTTAGCTTTTCAGAGTTATCTTGAAACAATTTCGCTGTTAATGGGGTGCCTGGCACGCTGGAGAATTAAACCCAAGCATGTGGGGCAGTAGCTTGGTGTTAAGCTGGGGAATAGGACGATGCTTAGGGTCCTTTTAAGAGGTTTTTAGCATGTTCTTTCTGGGCGAAGGGATGCATTTGCTGCTTTTTCGCTCTCAAACTCTTCCAGCTTCTCAAGCTTATCCTGTATTCCCCTTGAGGAATTACTCAGCTGTCTGAGTCACCTCTCGCTGGGCAGCAGCAGAGGAAAGCCTTCACTGTGTTCTAATTTCCAGCCTTTTGGGGGGAGTGCGGGAGCAGTAATGGGACGGGGGTGGGGCATAGGTGTCAGGAAGCTCTTTAGCCCTTTTGCTCTTAGCTATTCTCACACACTCACTGCTTGTGCCTTCACCCAAGCTGTGACCACTCTCCCTTCCCACCACTCATTTCTTTGGTTATTTTTCCCAAACATGGATTAAGACTATTTAGGTCCTGAGACCATGCAAAGTCTGGGCATACACACACACACACACACACACACACACACACACACACACACACACATACAAATATTTCAGTTAAAAAAACAAAACTGTTCCTATGTACTAAGCCCTGGGGATACCACGATGAATAAGTGGTTTGATATCACAGAAAAGATCATGACTTCAGTAGTGTCAACACAACAGGATGATGGGCAAAGTAGTGGAGGAGAAAGCTGTAGAGAAGGAGGTATCACTCTCCCTAAGGTCATTAGGGAAAAACTTAGAGGAAAATATTTCAGAGAGGTATGGATGGTTGAAGAGACATCTGCCCTACAGAAAGGAAGGGAAAAGGCATCCTACACTAAGGTAAAGAAATAGCTGGAGTTTCCTGGTGGCCTAGTGGTTAGGATTCCAGGCTTTCACTGCCGTGGCCTGGGTTCAATCCCTGGTTGGGGAACTGAGATCCCACCAGCGTGGCATGGCCAAAGAAAGAGAGAGAGAGGGAGGGAGGGAGGGAGGGAGGAAGGAAGGAAGGAAGGAAGGAAGGAAGGAAGGAAGGAAGGAAGGAAGGAAGGAAAAGAAAAGGAAAGAAGGAAAGGAGGAAGGAAGAATGGAGGGAGGAAGGAAAAGAAAGAAAGGAAGGAAAGAAAAGGAAAGAAGGAAAGGAGGAAGGAAGAATGGAGGGAGGAAGGAAAAGAAAGAAAGGAAGGAAAGAAAGGAGAGGAAAGGAAGGAAGGAAGGAAAGAAGGGAAAGAAAGGAAAAAAGGAAGGAAGGAAGGGAAGGAGGGAGAGAGGGAGGGAGGGAGGGAGAAATAACAAAAGCACAGAAGTCAGTGTGGCTTGTTTGGAAAAGAATAAATGATGATGGGAACATAGGAAGAGAACCACGCCGCATGGTGGTTCAGTTACAGATTCTGGACTCAGATGGCATGTGTGCAAATTGTAGCTCTAGGGCTTTTTTTTAAAATGTGTTTAATTGAAGTATAGTTGATTTACAATGTGGTGTTATTTTCTGGTGTACAGCAAAGTGATTCAGTTATCCATATAAATAATAGTTTGCATCTACTAATCTCAAACTCCCACTCCATCCCTCCCTGCTGCTCCCTGCCCTTTGGCAACCACAATTGTGTTCTCTGTGTCTGTGATTCTGTTTCTGTTTCCTAGATAGGTTCATTTGTGTCATATTTTAGATTCCACATATAAGTGATATCATATGATATTTGTCTTTCTCTTTCTGACCTACTTCACTTAGTATGATCATCTCTAGGTCCATTCATACTGCTGCAAATGGCATTATTTCATTCTTTTTTATGGCTGTAACTCTAATACTTTGAGCCATGTGACCTGGAGTGGGTTTGCTATCTCGGTTGCCTCATGTGGAAAGTGGGAAGGAGAATAGCAGTTGCTCCTTAAGGTGAGAATGAAATGCTTGCAGCAGCCTCATTGCTCTCCTGCACTCGGTCATCTTTTTAAAATGCAAGTCAGGTTCTGTCTCCTCTTTGCCCAAAGCCCCCAGTGGCTTCTCCTCTCTCTCAAAGTAAAAGCTGCAAAAGTTTGCAAAAAGTTGCAAAGCCTTTGTGACATGCCAATTCCCACGGCCCCACCAACACTGTTGTCTCCTCCTCTTCCTCCCCAGCCACACTGGCCTCTGCAATTCTCTGAACCACAAAAAGAAGCCTCCTCCTCCTCCAGCAAGGGTGTCTTTGCCGTTCCGCCTGCCTGGGATGCTCGTCCACAGAGGGATGCAGGCCTGCTCTCTCCTCTCCTCAGAGCTCTGCTCAGAGGTCCTATATCAGGGACCCTTTCCTTGACAGCCCTGCTTAACATAACTCCTCCCCTTCACCCCTTCTCTGGTGCCTATTTTTTGCCTCTGTTTTGTGGCTGTTTCCTCCATTGTGCTACTATTTTACCACCTGTTGTATTTTTATTTATTTTCTCACCCCCTGCCCTCCTGGATGTAAACCCCCAGAGGACAAGTACTTTGTCTTTTGTTGAATCCCTAATGCCTGGGCACTCCATAAATGGAAGTATTTAGCATAATGCCTGGCACATAGTAAGTCCTGAATAAATTTTACAGATTTTTATCTTCACCATCATTCTTAACAAGAAATAAAGAATGGTAAATTGAGCCCTGACTAGGAAGGATTCCATGAGGATTCCACAGGATTCTCTCACAGAGAGAAATCATAAGAGCAGAGAAGAGATGATCCCTGCTTAATTGTAGATGTAGAAGGGGTGAGATTTGAGTCAGGGAAACCACGAGTTCAGTTCACGGGGAAGATAATGAAGGGTGGGATTAGGCCGTAGGACTGGAAATAAGAGGTGGAACCCAAAGATATTTCATAGGAACAGTTGGACATAGGAGAAGAGTCAAATATCGCTCCAAAACTTTGATTATATCTTGTTGAGTATTTGACGGAGGTGCTCTAGGGAATCCATTGGGATAAGTTAGAGGGGGCAGGGAATGAGGTCAGTTGTAGATATTTTGAGGTGAGTTGCCTGTGGTATATTTCAATGGGGATGTCTGCAGGGAGATGGAGCTATAAAAGTCTAGCTCTTTTGGGAGAAGTGTATGCTGGTATTCCAGGCTTGTTACACCCATAGAAATGGAGAGCAGGTAGAGGGAAAAGAGGAAAAGCCAAACAGAATTATGGAAAGTATCACGTGGAAAAGATCAACACAAAACAAGGCAGGAAGACCAAGAGAAAGATGTGTGACAAGTGCCAGAGGGTATGCGGAGCATTTCAGGGAGGAGGAGAGGGGGCAGAAGGGACTAAATTCCTTCCTTGGGAAGAAGGAGCGATCTCTTTTCTTTAGAGACAAGCAGGAAGGTGTTAGGAATTGGTCCTCGTACAGATGAGAAGGAGAAGTAGGTCAAGGGTATCTATAGCCAACGTTCTCTATTTCTCAAAAAAAAAAAAAAAAAAAAAAAGGGAGGTGAGATCACATTGGCAAAATAAAATACAGTCAAGCCTAGAAAGGAATTCAGGCAGGGAGACCAACCATTTGTATATGGAAGGGATGTTTTGGGTCCACACTTGTTCTGCCCCAAAACAAAGAACATCAAAAATAATGGAATGTCCAATCTGGAGTGTACAGTAGACTAGAGCATCTGGTCAATCAACTTTGTTTGAGATAAGGAAACTGAGCAATTCAGTAACTAGCTCAAGGTTACACAGCTAGTTAGTAGATGAGATTGTACTGAAACCAGTTTTTCTCACCCTTAATCCATACTTTTTTTTTTTTTTTTAAACGGCTCTGATGTCCTGCTAGCCATCTTTTTTTTTTTTTTTTTTTAATTTATTTTATTTATGGCTGTGTTGGGTCTTCGTTTCTGTGCGAGGGCTTTCTCCAGTTGTGGCAAGCGGGGGCCACTCTTCATCGCGGTGCGCGGGCCTCTCGCTATCGCGACCTCTCTTGTCGCGGAGCACAGGCTCCAGACGCGCAGGCTCAGCAATTGTGGCTCACGGGCCCAGCCGCTCCGCGGCATGTGGGATCTTCCCAGACCAGGGCTTGAACCCGTGTCCCCTGCATTGGCAGGCGGATTCTCAACCACTGCGCCACCAGGGAAGCCCAATCCATACTTGTAGTGAACAGTTTCAAGCTGTGCTTTCCAGAGACTTAATAATGCCACTTAAATCGATCTTACATCCTTTTTTATGTGCACCAGCCCTCTTCTGTACACATACACCCTACCCGCTGCCAGTTTTCAATCTCAAAATCACCCTAGGTACATCCTGCTACTTTTCTTTCTTGCCCGACATGGTCCACCATTGTAGCTTGCAGCTTGAATTGGATTGACCCTCAGATGGGCTTTTTTTCCCCCTGGATATGTTACAGACTGGCTGTCTGGTTATGTTCATGAAATGAGCCAGCATGAGGCTGATGCCATCATAAGGACTGAAGTCGCCGCCATATCCCAAAGGCAGAGTTGAACTCGGTGTTCCCTGGAGTGTAGCACTCACGGTTGTCAAATGAACCTCCTCAATGGACCTTTTCCATTTAACTTGTTGTTTAAAAGGAACTACATAAATGCTTAATTCACAAAAAAGAGAGATGTTACAAATACTGATATATTAAGCAGACCATAGTTTTATGGCTGTATGGATTATTACATGCCAAAATGAAAAATACTTTTGAGCTACAAAAGTTTTAGTTATACATGAATATAATTATATTTTCCCTGTCTGCCTTTCAGTGTGGCTTTTTGTTGTTCTTGACTTATTTTTTTAAATGTTCACATCTCTAAAAAAGGTACTCATGAGCTACACTCTAATTTGTTGTAGTGTGCTTATTTTGGATTGCTGTATTAGTGCTATGTTCGGGCAAAAAAAAAAAAGAATTCTAAATATCTAGCCTTTTTTTTTTTCCACCACTGAAATGGACGTTAGCATATCTGAGTAGCTTCTGCCCTTTAAATAAGGCACTAAGCACCATGCCCATGGATACACTCTCACACCCCTGCCTTCTCTCATTTTATTTAGAGATACAGAGAATAAAGGAGACGTACACTTGGGTTTCACTGTCTTTTATGAAATCCAACCTATTCTGGAGTGAATGCAGAAGAGGCGCAGGAGGCCACCTTCGTGGGAGCGCCTGCCTCTCCCAAGTGTCTCATCCTCTCTCTGTCATCCCCAGGCGATGTGCCTGCATTTGTGTGTGTAGATTTATAGTTTATCTTTATCTATGGCTTCATCTGTAGGTAGCTATTATAGCTGCCTCGCCTGGATATTGTTTGGGCCTGATAGATCTGTCTGTAGTTCATCAAAGGGGAGCCGAGTGCCTAAAAGCCATCGGGTCCAGCTGAGGATGAAATACGAGCCATCAGCCTTGGTAATGGCTGTAAAATTTCATAATTACACGGCCTTTATTACATTGCATAATGATCCTGAAGCAGTATGGAACAATTAATTAAGATTTTCAACCATGGCTCTTTCAGAAATTAAAAGGTGCTGGTAGCTGAGAAATGGGGATCTGTCTTGTCCTAAAAGCATTAGGGATGCTTAAGAAATACTTTCCTAGGCACTTTCATTTTTGTGTTAAGAGGAACATCTCCTAGTTAGAGAATTGGCATTAGTCTGCCATGCCTGTTATCAAGTTTTTATTCCAACTTCAAAACTGGTATTTTAAAAGGATTGGGAGTAGAAGAGGGCTAAGGGTCTATATCACTCCCCAACTTCCCTTTTCTCTTCTTTGAAAAATTCTATTCAGGCTCCCGCTATAGCCATTCATCACATTTATGGTTGTTCATCTCTACACATTAAATAAATGCAGGCTCTGAGATAGGGGGTCAGTTAACTGCCTGCTGTAGTGACCAAGGAGTTTCTCTTATACACTCTCTCATATCCTGAGGCATTAAAATTCTTTCAAGAGCTCTACAGTTTTGACAGTCATCCCCAAAGGAAGAGTTTACTGTTTTCATTTATTATCCTGTGAATGCAACATGTCACATCTCATATATACCTTTTATTTTTTTTTCCATAATCTCATCTTTGCACCCCATAAAGAGTAATTAAATTTGGGGAGGGTCTCTAAGAGCCGCTAGGACTTTGCCATTTTTAAATAATAATAAAAGCTAAAGAAAAATCTGTAGCATACATGCACATGGGTATGCATTTACCCATACAAATTGTGACCCGTTTTTACTTTATTTTCCATGTCAAGAAAATTGTGATTGAGATGGTTGCCTACAACCAAATACTAATGAAAAGCTAGGGCAAACAAGCCCAGCATTTTTATTATGATGATTCTAAGCCATATCCCAAGCTTTCATCCATGTATTTGATAGAAAGTAGATACGTTCCAAGGAAATGTGATCAATGGTATTGTCAATTTCAATGACAGAAAATTTTAAAAAGAAACCCCTAACATCTTTGTGATTTACACAGAACTCCTGGATATTTGTTCACGTCAAGTATTATTGTTTTTAAATTGGCAATCATCATATAACCTTTTACCGATCTAAATATTTCATGGGAGACTAAAGCTTCCCTTGGGCATCCCCAATAATAAACTTTCAGCAGAAAATTTGGAAAGGATTATGTGCTTCAAGGAAGAGTTGCTGCTCAGAGTCAATTCTCTTGTTGAGGCATTTAGTCCCTTAATAGGAATTTTCTGATCTGCTGTCATTCTTGTTCACACACCGAGTGTCACTGCCTCTAAAACACTTGTCATTCTTTAATGGAAACAAAATAGTCATTGCAGCCAGAGCTGCAATGTCATTTCACTACCCCTTGCTGCGTCGGCAATAGTGAAAATGACAGAGCGGCTCTCAGTAGGGGTAATTAAAATGTAAATATTGATATTTTATTATTTGAAATTACTTTCCAGTGCGGCATTTAATATCTCTCCATCTGTGCGGCTCTGTTTAGCGGTCATTTTAGTGCAGCTCTGGGATACCAAGCAGCGGCTTGATCCCCGTTATGTCAAAATGCTTGTTGCTGCTTAATTTTGATATCTAATTAAGTGGAAAAGTACAGTCCACACTGTAATCCATGGCATCTTAACCAGCTGCTTGGGTATATTTAGAATTAATCTCCACTATGGAATCATCCTAATGTATGCAATTAAGAGTCTGCCGATGGCTAATTAGGTGTATTAGAATCAGGCAGCTTTTTTTCTTCCTTTTTTTTCCCCCCCTCTTTCATTTTGGACTGTTGCAGACGCTTAAGAGTCTCTGCCTGCAGAGGTAGCCTTACTGCTACTCAAATGGAGTTAGGAAACAGTGCAACTTCCAACAAGATTCATCCCTGGATGGTAACTCTTATTTAATAACCCTTTGCTTATTTCCTTGAATCAACCTCATACAGGAATTTCTAGGATTTCCTGGATCTACTTGCAGGATCTCAGTGACATGAAAGGGATTGGTCACAGCAAAGGGGAGAGGTGAGATAGTGAATACAGAGATAAATATCCTTCCCAACAGATCAAAGCAGGGAGACTGAGAGGCTGTGCAGTGGGTTCTCTCGTTCATTTCGGGAGGAGAGGAATTACAACGTGAGAGCCGTTTACAGCAGCTGCATCTCCCTCCTCCATTCTACTTTTGAATGGAAGAGTGTCTCGAAAGAGTTATTAGAGGAGGTGCAGGTTTGCAGGTTTGGTTTGTATATTATGTATCCGTGGTAAATAGGACAGGCAGCATTTCACGACTGATAACGATTCTGCATTCATGTGGTTGAGAAATTCCAAGATCTGTGTTGTTTCACGTTTTTTGTTTCTTTTTAACTTGGCCAGTTATCCAAATCGGGGGGCAGTGTAGAGAGGAAGAAGGGGAGGCAGAGAGGAATCGAAGGGGTTGCCTCTGTTGTCAATGAGAAGATAACTGGTAGCCTCCCCAGTGGATCCTGTACCAAAGCCGTAATGACTTAGCTCGGCTTGAGCCAGCAAACACCAGCCGTGAACTTGGGAGTAAATATTTGTAAACAGATCTTCATTAGCCCCAGAGAAAAATAGTGTGAGAACCTGACTTTAAACCGAACTCTCAGGGCTAGAAATTCAGAGTTGCTGTTTTTCCATGCTGTCCAGAGCACAAATTATGCCCAGGTCTTTAAGCACAGATAGTGACGATTTCTAATATTATTTGAATGTGGAGTTTCAGGGTCAGGGTGCTATAATTTCACATCTGTGGCATGCATCTCATGGATAACATTATTTCTTCTAAGTTCGTTCATCAATACGTATGACACTTTGTTTTTAATGGCCTGAGCTGTAAATCCTTTAACTTGTGTTTATGCAGAAGACCTCCTGGGTTGTTTTGTTTTGTTTTGTTTTGTTTTCTGCCTCTCTTCCTTCCAGGGCATATGTTGGAGACACTGAGTTGTAGTATCTTTCTACCTGGGGAAAATCAAGAAAAGCACACCTGAAGGATTTTCTTTTTTTTTTTTCCTTTTTTTCTGCTTCACTTGTAGGTAGTAAGTGTGAGAAAAGGGGAGAAATTAATGTTAATTCCACAAACAGAAAGTCTAATAATTAGGGCTCTTGTTGGAATTTGTGTTTCTATATCAAGGGACTAATTAGGCATATTTGAAAAGATTTGAGGGCACATTATATAAAATTAATATAGAAATTAAAAGTGATTTTCTCGTAGAGATCCCAGAGAGAATCAATTCTTAGTCCTTTAAGTGAAAGCACACAAGATGATCACAACTCTATTCTTTTGTAATTGGTAGCTGAAATAAAATTTGCAAATTTTTAGGTGAGCTCAGGAAATCACCCAGTTTTTCACGATGCCACCATCATTCTGTGCCTTCACCTGTGTGTAGGTGTGGCCTTCACAAATGGGAAAAAGGTAACAAAAAGACTCCTTTGACTAAATACCCTGAGCCATAAGGCAGCAACTCTGCCTTCATTTATGCAAGCAGGTGCATTGGGAGAAACTTTGAACACTTACGTTTCTTGGATAGGCAGCATTTAATCCAAAATCAGATTAGGGTGGGTTGATCATTTCTCCTTCCCTTCTCATTTTTTCATTTTATTAACTCATTCATATATATATGAACTCTATGTAGTTTTATATGTATATAGTGTGTATATATATATATATATATATATATATATATATATATATAACTGAGTTATTTAATGTATATAAATATATATATTTATCTACTGCAACAGCTTACTCCTATTTTATTCAATATGTGGAATATGCTTTTAGATTCTTCAATATCAGAATATTATGTTATTTCACAAATAACAAAACGAAGTAGCCATGGCTAAGTTGCTATTTATAGATTTCCTTTAATGGTTGAATGTTCCCACGAGAAGCAGTTCATCTTTTTAAAAAAGTTATTACATTCCATGTGGACAAAAGAAAACTCACAAAAATTTCTTTTTAATTTAAACTATATTTTGGGGTCAGAAACACAGATTAAACATCAAATATTAGAAATTATAAAGGAAAGTAAAAATGCCAATAATGTGTTGTTTAACAAAAAAAGTTAACCCCAAATTATAGTTGGGATTGTTTTTCCAACAATTCTAAACAGGATTAGAGGCACATCTCTCTCTTGCTAAACTCTGACAAATGACATGCTTTATTAATAACTTATTTGTTAGTTTATTAAAACTTTGGATGGTGAAAAAAACATATACTTTGATCTGAAAATTTATGTTAGCAAAATTCATCTTGTGTTTCCTCCCATATTTCTATTCTAAATGAAAAATTATGGTCTCCAAGAGACATAATTTGTGTGCCCATAAATCCAAACTCTCAGCTAAATAGCTATGTACAAAATATGGTAAAACAAAGTTCACACAAAAATAATGTGAACTGACTACCTGACTTATTAAAAATATTTTTGGCCCCCTGCTTGATTTCCTCAAGGTCCAACTTGATTTTTCTTAACGTAAATGATCCTCCTTCACTTGCCCAGATATTTGCATAGGGCTGTCTCTAGCTATTCTTGTTCCTACAGCAGGTGGAAATGGTTCCCCTTCAAAATTATTACATAAGAATGGCTATACAAACCAGTTTGATAAACCTGAAACACGTCTAAATGGCATTTAAATTACATTAGCACCTACTTGTACAGACACAGTGAAAGGTCATAACCGACAAGTACCATCTTCGCTGTTTGTAAATGTCTAATTTGCTGCTTTAAAGTGGGAAGCCACCTCACTCCCTCGCTGCTGCCCAATGGCTGTCATGTTGCAGATACCTCTGACAAGTGAGTATTTACTTAGTGAGAACCCATTGTTCTAAAATGGACTGAGAGGGAGATGCCCTATGTGAATGCATTTTTATTGCATTGCCTTTTCTTTGCTGTTTTTCATTTAGGAAGAGGAAACCCATAATGATAAAAAAAAAAAAAATACAGGATTTCTCAATCTGCTTGCCTTTTTTTTTTTTTTTTTTAAGTGTAGAAAGTGTCTTTATCAGTTACTTGGACTTTACCAAAGCTAGATTTGGAGTCTCCTAAGAATTTATGTAAAAACTGTAGACATACAGATTTTGATTCCCGCAAGTAGAAAGAAGCAGTGAGCTTTTTCTTTCATTCCTGACCTAAGTTAGGATTTCAGAGGATTAAAATACTAGCTCCAGATAATAAATTTACACGTTGTCAAAATAATTATACAACTAGGGTAAAGTAGAGAAATTAATTACAGATACTTGTAAATAATAAAAAAAAAAAAGTCATGACATTATCACAGAATCTGTTATGAATAGTTATTTGTAAATATAGGAGAAAGTAGTTAGGCCATATGATTAAAATGTCAACTTTAATTACAAATTAAAAAAGAACTGGCTGAGGTTGAGAAATTTAGGCAGGACTTTATCAGAGTTTAAGTGGCTCCAGAGAAAATCCTATTTACTATATAGGCACTTATAAGCAGAGCTTTATGTATAATCGGTGCCTTAATAAACACTTGCTGAATTATGAAAAAACATTAGGCAACTTTTTTTGTTAAGCATTCAAATATTTTTGTGGAGAGGGAGAGGGACCTGGTATCTGGAATTTTTATTTCTCTGGAATATTATTGCTAGGCTTCCATTCTTGTTGAAAGACAGTCCATGAGTTGTTAAGGAATTTTCTCTCCATTCATTCCTTGGGCACATATTTATTGAGCACATGCTATGTGGCAGGCAGTGATGGAGGTGCTGGGGATATAGCAGGGAGCAAAGAAGAGAAGGTCTCCACTGTTAAGAGCTCAGAGATCATGGAACACACTGAGAAGGGTACAGATACACCTGTTAGGCAGCACATCATCACACCCACTCCTTTACTGGCTTATGTCTTTACCTTGAGCTCCACTATCCCGTTTTACAACTTAACAACTGTCAATGCCCCTGGATGCTACACAGGAACACTGATAAGGACAGTAGGGATGGAAAGAAATGTGTGCACTTGATGTCGGAACTACAAAAAGAGAAAATTTGGTGATAGATCCCTGAAAGGCTAGGAGTGAGGCAGCTGGTGGGTGGTGATGCTGTTAATCTGGGAAGTAGTGAAGCTGTGGGGTTTGTCATTGGGGTTGGGAAAATGGGCTCAATTTTCAAGGTGTTAAGCCATCTACAGAGGACTTCCCGGGGGAGGATTTTTCAGGAAGTATGGCAGGAAAGGGAGAGAAGGGCCACATAGTGAAAGACATTTCATATTGTGCCAGAGAGTTTCAGTTTTGTCCTTCAGGAGATGTGGAAGCCAATAAAGCATTTTGATCAGCGAATAGCATAATTAGATTTCATATTTAAAAGAATGCTTGAATAGCCACAGGTAGGATGGAAAAAGGAAACACCAGAGATAAGGATTTTGGTGTCCCTGTATCCCAAAAGAGAAGATGGAGGCCCAAATCAAAACCACGGAGGAAGAAAAGGAGAGAAAGTGTTGGGTACATTTGGGAGGATGTGTCCAACCAAACACCCATCTTTCCTCCTCTGCATTTACATTCACCTTGATCATTCTTTATGGTGCCTACCTACTTCTCCTCATTGTGCTCTGATCTACTTTTACTAAACTGTAGAGTTATAGAGGGCAGGCATTGTACCATCTCATGGTTCTGAGGACGGTGCTTTACTTATCACAGAGGCACTAAATATCATTGGTTACAGCGGAACCATTGGAAACCTAAATAACGTAGGGCTAGACCCAAACTTTGGGAAGATTTTTGCCACCTTCCCATTTTACAGATGAGAAAGCAGGAATTGGAGAAGTTGAGTCACATGATTAGTTGGTAACAGAGGTGGCACCCCATGCCAGGTTGACTTACTCCCAATCCAGTGATGTTCGTGGGAAGTGCTCACCGATACCCACACGGCCTTGTGCTTCATGTAAGTAGCTCTCAGTTTGTTATTCTGAGTCAGACGGCATTGGAGCTGGAAGATCCTTCAGAGATGTTTGGTCCACATTTCACATTTGACAGATGGAGAGTCAGCTGTGGGTCTGTATTTGTTTGCTGGGGCTGCTATACCAAAGTACCACAAACTGGATGGAAGAAACAACTGTCTCACAGTTGTCTTCCAGTTCTGGAGGCTGGAAGTCTGAGATCAAGGTGTCTGGAGGGTCGGTTCCTTCTGAGCGCCATGAGGAAGGATGTGTTCCATCCCTCTCTTCTAGCTTCGGGTAGCCTCCAGCATCCCTTGGCTTGTAGATGGCGTTCATCCTGTGTATCTTCACATTGTTTTTCCTGTTTGTGTCTGTCTCTGAGTCTAAATTTCACCCTTTTTGTGAAGTTACAGTCAGATTAGATTAGGACCCACCCTAATGACCTCATCTTAACTTGATCATCTAGAAAGACCCTGTTTCCAAATAAGGTCACATTCACAGTCCTGGGAGTTAGGATTCCAACAGCTTTTGGAGGGCCACAAGTCAGCTTACAACAGGGACCAGGTTAACACCGTTGGTCGTAGCGAGGGTAGAACCATAACCCAGATCCCCCGACCTCAAGGTCACTGCTCCCCACCCCAGCCTCTTCCCTCATCTATCACTCCACAGCAGTAAACCCTTAGCTTTTGGGTATTTGACATTATAAGTCTCCTACATGCTCTTCAAAAGTCTGTGGAAATGTCTGTCAGCCTTACAGATCCCCAAAGTTCAAGACAGAGTCGATTTGTGTTTATTTTGGAGGTTTGACTTTTACATCAAGAATTAGACCAAATTTGATAAAGACTCCTTGGGAATTTCCTGAAGAGGATGGTGCCTGCACATCTGGTGCCCAGGCTGGACTGATTTTCCTTGGACAACTGGTCCATGCTGTGTAACACACGATGATGATATTTTTTTTTTAAGAGTCCTATATCATATGGCGCTGCCTTCCTTTTTTCTTCATGACCAAACAAATTTAAGTCACATCAAAAAGGAGAGCTTTCCAGGCAGAACTTTCTTGTTTTCAACTAGTAAAAAAAAACCTTATAGGAAAAGAAAGCTATTAGATGTCCCTCCTTGAAAACAGCTTCTCCATCCTCGCCTCCATGCTCCCCAACAATTTGTCTTTCTTCTTGGTTTAGATGAAAGGAGAGAAGTAAAGTTGAGGCCAGGTCAGAAGGAGTTTGGGAAAGACTAAGGGAATTATTTGCTCCTCTGTAGGCATTCAGAGGGGGTAGGTAAGTGGGACTTGCAAAGAGAAGCTGTACCCTCCCTGTAGATGTTCTCTGTGTTCTTATTTTGCATTCTTCTGCCCTCTATCTGGTCCTTTTTTCAAAGAAGCTTGGCAATTGTTTAAAACTGCCCACTCACAAAAACAAACAAACCAACAAAAAATTCCTATCATCATTTTGAGGCTTTCCTATGCTGCCACCTGGGAATATTTTTCCTTAGCTGCTGTT
This sequence comes from Eschrichtius robustus, assembly GCF_028021215.1. NCBI lineage: Eukaryota > Metazoa > Chordata > Mammalia > Artiodactyla > Eschrichtiidae > Eschrichtius > Eschrichtius robustus. The sequence goes on from NC_090826.1 coordinate 174,136,493, forward strand.
ACACTTTTAATTTTTCTAGCAAGCTGGACTGGGAAATAAGAGACAATTGTTAAAGCATTTCACCAGCGCCATGGGGGTATGGGGGCGTGTTTTCAATTTCGGTGCCCAGGAGTGGGCTAATTGCAAACTTAGTTGGCTGTTCGCATAATCAGCATGAGTGGTCAGTGGCCAGTCGAACCTGTAAGCTCGGTGAATAGTGATAATTGTGCCCTGGACTGGGGGATACTACCTGTCCAATTCTATTCTCTCCTTCTTTAGTTTATCGCAACTATCCAGATCTTCTACTAAACTGTATAGATGGTGGTCAGTTCTCCCACACAGGTATAGAGTAATTTTTGAATCTGAGTTCTGTCTTTCAGATATTCACATTTGTCCCGTGAAGCCACTATTTCAAAATAATGGCTCCATAAAATCTCTGTGAACCCCACTTGGAGTATGAAAACAGAATTAAAGAAACAGCTATCTTATGGAATCCACAAATGTTAAAACAAATGATCAAATTGGGACGAAAGGAGTGATCCCATTTTTGTCAGTTATTCTTATATTTCACCCGAACCAATCGTTATTGAATCTCAATTATTGATATCTGGGTCAGGCTAACAGGATAAAGGTTCAAAGGGTAGCATTGTATGTATTGTATCTAATGCTTAGGTACTAATATAATAAAGAGATATTATAATATAATAGAGATAATTATTATCATCTTTTATAAAGAAAATGTTTAAATAAAATGCTGCCGGTAGATCCAAGTGGATATTCCAGCTTTCACTTTGGCACTGGACTGTCTGTAGCTGCTTGCCTCTAGCCTCTACTGAGTTCCAATCCGTGAAGTCCATCTCTATGAAAAAAAGAGAAAAAAGGTCTTAATTTATATATATTTTACAAGCCCCAGCGCTGTGTGTTTTTTTTTGTGAATCATAGAACAAATGATATGTCTGCTCCTATTTGAGAAGAACAGCTGACTTAAAAAGAGAGAGTAAGTTTATCACTAACAAGGCTTCTGCATCTGTGCATTTATTGATAACTAAGACCAAATTCTCGTGCTGTTGTCATTCTTTTCTCCCCTAGCTCCTGTCCACGCTAGGTTTATTTATTCGGGAGAAGAAGAATCTAGCTGACACCATATTGCTCAGTCAGCTTCTCTCAGTGAACTTCGTTTGTGATCTCAGTGAGTCATTACGACAGAATTATAATTTTAGCATGCTATGCTATTTGCTGAAAAATGTCCACTTTTGGTGGAACAGAGACACTACCGTTCAAAAAACTGTGGGCGGGCAAATCAATGCCATGATTAAGTGATATTAACAGACACCCTGAAGATTTAAAAGCCTTGTTCTGTTTCAAGGAAGCAGCTGAGAAGAAAATGCCTAGCAGGGGTTAAATCCAAATGCCTCCACGGCAGCCTATTTCTGTCAACACTCTGTTCAGGAAATAAACATTTATGCTTTCTGAAATGAAAGTGTATTTTTGAAGACTAGCCGTCAGATATTTTTTGCCCTTCACACTTTCAAATGCTTAGCCTTTTTTGTAAGTTGACTGCAAAGTGCATCAGTTGGCCGGGCTAAGAAAAAATAAATAAATAAAAGCGCTTGACAAGTGCCATAGCACCACTGTCAACCTCCGAAGTTTCCAGTAGAAGAAGGAAAGAGGGTTGGCATAAAACATGGTTTCTTCCAGCCTATTACTTCGGGGGTACCTGCCTCTTGAGAAGCTTTCCAATCCTTCCAAATGATGTTATTCCCAAATGTCATCTGGTTTATTTGGAGCCCACTGTACTGCAGATAAACACGCTACTTAACTGTGGGTTAAGGTAGCGAGTCATTCTGCCCGCAGAATGCCTGAGATACATTAAAGGGCACTGATCCTAGGCTGGAGATGAAGAGAGATCAGGGTTGTCAGCGAAATGCATGGAATGGGCTGGAGCTGGGGAAGAAAAAAAGGTGCCATGATACCAGTGTATTTTAAAAAGCTGTAATATGGCTGAACATTTAAAACTATAACCTGTCACACACCAAAGATTAAGATCCTGGGATGTACAAAACATGAAGTCCCAATGACACCACTGCAAAGCATGTTTTATTTCACTTCGGAAGGAGGTTTCTCTCCAAAGATAGCTAAAGGTTATAGATGCTGAGGACCTCGAACTTGTAGCCCGAGAGCTATAAAACACCACTAAATGCCCAGTAAAAGCACAAACAAGTAATTATCATTTGGATGCAAGCATGCGTGTGCCAATGGAGCCATAGTGTTTTTAGAAAATTCCTTAGACTCAGTTTATTAAAATATGCATTTTCATCTAGATCTTGATCATTTAGGTTGTTATACTTTGCTCAGGACTACTGATAAAATTATCATTTTATCCACGTGTCTTTATGAATGTAAAATAGAACTAGCACTCCTCAAGGCCAGGGAGAAAATTTTTGAGGAATTAAAATATCATCTCGATTATGTATTCAGCCTCCTTAGTGCTCAGGTGAACACAGCTAGATCATAACAAGGCTGTTTAACAAGGCTGTTATCCAGGCATTTGGGCTGGACAGCTCTTTGTGACAGTTTCTAGATTGCAGAGGTTTGGGAGGAAAGGGTTAAACTGTTGGGATTCAGCTATTTCTAGACCAAGAAGAGATAAAAAAAAAAAAGTCCAGACGTTTTTATATTGTGTAAAGCATGGGTTGTCTTCTTTTCCCTGTGGTTTTGCAAAAATTATACCTCCTCTAATCAGCTTGAAATAGACTTGAGGCAATCCAACAGACCTTTTGTGCTATATCCATCTTTATGTGCTCCCCAACCTGCCCCCCAAAAAAGGAGAACCTTTTCTTTACCCTTTTCCTTCCTTTTATTTCATTAAGAATTGAAAGGAAAAGTTTGGTTTACACTCTCACACACAGAGCCATCCACCTAGAAGAATCAAATTGCAGGATCAACCTAAAAAAATGAAATGTTATTGTTTTTTGCTTAATTAAACCCCCAAGAAATGTGTGAAACATTGTTATGGCTGAAAAATTGTTCATTTGTAAATCACAGGGACAAAGGGGCCCCCGCGCAACTTTAAAGTTTCCGTGCACGTAAATGTCGATAGTGTGCCTTCTCCATCATCAGCACTAAATTCACATTGATGCCTCTTTTCTTCTCCGTATTGATCCTTCCATGAGAACGTAGATTTGTATCTGTTAATTAATGCGTCCTGAAACAGCGTTTGTATTAATCAGGCAGATAAGAAAAATTGGATGCCTGCATCCTCCTGACAACCGTAAAAGTGCTGGCCCTGATAAAATCGTGGATGGACCTCAATAAAAAAGTTCCTCCTTCCACTCAATAAACTAATCATCCTGCTTTTAATTATTCGGCAGAAAGATGTGTGGAGATTGGAGAATGTGTAAATCTATTTACTAACAGCAGTGTCTGGGAGGGAGAATAGGGCTGTCACAGGAAGGTGCTGCAGGCTACGCGCTCCGTCCATCTGCTGCTGCAGAAAAACTGCTGCTTGGGAGCGTGAAAAGGAACAAGGAAACGAAGGCACATGGAAAATACCCGTCCCTTTCTGCTCAGAACTTTCTAGATGATTATGTTTTCGTCTGCTTCATTTACAAAAGAAATTCCTACTTCGTCCCTTTTCTGAGCTTAGATATTTGAATTTGCATGACATCTTTTTCTTGCGATGGGGGAATAGAAAAAAAGAGCAATATTGTTTGTTTGTTTTTTGGTTTGTTTGTTGTAAAACAACCTCAAGAGCAAATGGAACCACACCTACTCAGATTAGATCATTATTTTTCTCTTTTGAATCCCTGTTAAAAGTTGTTACATCTCTAATGCCAAGAGGATATTTATTAATGTAACCTCACATTGCAATGACAAAAAAAAAAAAAGAATGGAAAAAAAGGGAAAAAAAGACATAGCCAGTCTAAAAGAAGATCAGTTAAATAATGTGTAAGTGGCTTGATAAAAAAAATGAAAGAAATGCTTTTTACATGGGCCCTAAGACCCCTTAAGAAAAGCTTGACTAATCCCTCTTGATGATTTTATTAAACACTTGTAGTTAATGGTGCCAAATGGCAAACCACTAGTTTTCTCCAGCGGGCCAGGAAACCATTTCATTTTCTTTATCATGCTGTAGTTGCTAATATCACAAGTTGCAATATTAATGTTTCCTTCCTTCTGTAGAATTATTGGTAGCAGGACCTTAAATCATGGTACCATTGTCCTCAAAAACCATAGAGATGGTTGGTCACCCTTGGAATTCCTGAGCATAACCTTGGAAATGAAAGTGAAGTTTTAAGAAACATTTCTTTTTTTAGGAAGAAGTATGTGGTTGATCATCAGGTTTCTCCACTAAGACTTCCTTTTAGAGTCTGGGTCTAATTCCTCTAAAATTTAAATATATATCTTTACTCCTAGGTAAGTTTAATTGTACCACCTCATCCTTCCCTCTTGAACCACGTTTTCTTTTTAATTTTTTTTTTTTTTTTGCTTGTGTTTTCTCGAGTTCAGAAGGGACTTTAGACATCTATGCATAAATGCAGACCAGATATTTGTAAAGGATTGAAACAGTCATCCAGGTATTTCAGATAAAAATAATATATCATATAGCTACACTTATGGAATGCATATTATACATTAGTGTTTTGCTGGGTTTTATTTTATATTTCCCCAAGACAAAAATTAAGGTACAAGGAAATTGTCTTGCTCAAGGTGAAGCAGCCAGTAGCTCAGTGGAGCCAGTATTCAAGGGCTCTGCTCATATCCTGTCCATCACACCTCGTTGCCTCCATATTTAACTTTTCTTAATAACTGGATCTTAATATCAAGAATGAATTGTGGCTTCTCTATTTGGTGAGGAGGCCAGGCTGCAAAATATTCTACCCTCTTTTATACCAATAATCACCATTTAAAACAGGAATTCATGCTAAATATCAGGGGGGCAAAATATCCAGTTAAGAAGGCTCTTTTGGGTGTAAGCATCCTCAATACTCACTGTGCTTGTGACTATTACAGAGAAATGGTTCCAAATTGCACTCTACTGTGTGGCCTACATTGTTTGTTTTCCTTTATTTGAGGCTTTTGGTTTTTTACTTTCATGGTGTTTATCAATAGTAGTTTTTAGAGATGAGGTAGTTGAAAGTTTGACTTCCTGTAAGACAGTCGTGAAGACTTCCGCTAGAAATCAAGTATATTTCAAGATTACACAGTATTTTCTTCTCAAGTGAAAGAAACAAAACTACTTCTTTTCTATTATATTCCTCTCAGCTGTGTCTATAAAACCTTGAGAAAATGCCAACAAGTTGAAGCTGGTTTGTGACTTTTACTTTGCCATTGGCAAAATGATCAGGGGAAACTTTAAGAGTGGCTAATCAAAGCTCAGCATAATTTTGAGCACTGATGCAGAAGACGACTACCATATGAAACTAACGTTGTATTATGAAATGATGGCTTTAAAGTAACTCTATCTGCCCATCTTCCCTTGCAGGCTTCTCCACGCTGTCCCTGGCGGACCAGATGAGCCTTCTGCAGAGCGCTTGGATGGAAATTTTGATCCTTGGTATCGTGTACCGATCTCTTTCCTTTGAGGATGAACTTGTCTATGCAGACGATTATATAATGGATGAAGACCAGTCCAAATTAGCAGGCCTTCTTGACCTAAATAATGCTATCCTGCAGCTGGTAAAGAAATACAAGAGCATGAAGCTTGAGAAAGAAGAATTTGTCACCCTCAAAGCAATCGCTCTTGCTAATTCAGGTTGGCATATTGACAATGGCCCGTTGTTATATTTTCTAATATGTCAGTTTTACCCCTTCCCTTAACTTCTTCTTCAGGGATTTGCTAGACCCAGTTGTAAAGTTTGAGTCAGCAAAATTATAGTCATTGTAGCTTTCTAGTGAAAAGTTAGAAGAAAAGAAATATCAACTTAAAGGGAATTATTTTTATTTTATTTGTTTATTAAAAGCTGTTACACTTCTACCACCTAATTCACTTACTAACATGAACCATGGCAAAGCAAAAACTCATGTGCAAGTGGTGTAAATGGACACTCAGGACCAAATTAGCTCCTTTGTCTTGTTTGCACAAGTGGAAATAAGTGTGAGTTACAAATACAAATCATTCCCCCGCCCCCCCAAAATGCAAATTTTGTAATTGGAATAATATATGTAGTGTTGCTTTTCACTTTGGTTATCAGAGAATACTCTGTTTTCTTCCATTCTGGAATTCTCTAAAAGTCAAGTTCTGCTGAAGGAGTATTTCCCTCAAGGGTATCACCTATGCAGTAAGGGTTAAGAATTATGAGAATAAATGGTCTTTACATGAGAACTGAAATGTACTAAAATAGGGAGCAACCTCTGATAAGTAAAAATCGTTGGTGCTTTGTTGTTTTCCCCTTTGTGCCTCTCCTGATGCTTGATTGTGGTCTTAAGTCTCTCTTAGCGTTTGCATAAAGTCCAGGATAGATCCCTCCTTAATGACGTGCTGATCTTTAGATACCTGCATGTCAATAACACGCTCTGATGCTATGTACCATTGACAGTCACACCGTGCCCCTCCATCTGCTTTTGTTTTGACCCTATCTTTGAACTTTATCTTGGTTGCCGGCCAGTAGTTTTCCCTTTAATTACAAGAAGGAAACTGTCAATAAAATCTGTTAAATGGGATGCAATGAGTGGCTTGAATGGGCGGACGGCTATTTGTTCAAATTCTGCAGCATTCAAGGTATTGACAGTTTGTTTTCTGGGGCCATATGTGACGATCAATCTCAGACTGGGCTCAGCCGCGCTGAAAAATGAAAAACCAGATTGCTTTTGCTTACTTGTGGATGACGACTTTGTGATTTGGCGTGGTCCTAGTGAGATGAGACCTTCTGCCCAAATTGCCCCCATGAGAGCCAGGGACGCGTGACTGTTTTTAGAAATAATTTTTAATTGATTTTGTAATTAACAGTTCATCTACAATATTGATGCATGAATCCTTGGACTGATAGGAGGGGAATTGTTTTCAACAATGAAGTTGTACTTTCCTATTTGTCTTCATAATGGCATTTAGCATTTCACACTTTTAATGGCCAAGGTACCCCTCTTCCTTATAACACCATTCACTTCTCGCTTACTCCCCTGCGAAACTGTAAAATATGATTCTGTATGACAAATGGCATCATTGTCACAAACCCTGAGGAACCCCGTGCCCTGCTCTCTGGAAAACCAAAGTGGGAGATGGGATAGAAATTTTCTGAGAATTTATTAGCTTGCATGGACTTCCCATTAGAGCACCTCTCGTAATTAGATGAAAGATTTTGCAGTGATGGTTTGGGAAGAATTTTTATTTGGAAATCATATAGTGATTCTCATGTAAAACATTTACTTGGTTAATTATTTTTAAAATGAAGCCAGTGTGTTTTATATCTTTCATGTCTCAAATTGCTTTTTGTGAATTATTAACTAATCATGAATGCTGAGCAATGCTAAAACTTTATCATCAAAATTGCTAAAATTCTATACTTTTGGATGTTAGATGTATACTTTATGGCTATGGATTATTATTTAGTTTACCTGAATTACGTAGTAGCAGCATTTCTGTTGCTGCTGTTTAGAAGTATAATCATTAATGTTTTGATATATAGATATTTGTATTCCACATTCTCTGCTGTGAGGCGGAGGAGGTGACCTACTTTCAAGCAATGACTGGTGATTAAAAAGTTTAAAGAACTAGCCAGTTTATTTTTCTTGCATTAACAGCCAGAAATAGTCAAACAAACCCTCTCTTTTTTTCTAGCATAGTATTCTGTAGCATTTTTTTTTTCTTAAAAATTTCTGCACCTCACAAAATTCTCCTGTAAGTAATTCTAACATTTTTTCAGCGTCTCAATACCAAGGAAAATTAATTGAATCAGAGTCCATAATAAAGGAGTAATGACTAAGTCCTACAGGGACTATTTTAATGTCTAAATTGTGCCACCTCTCCTGTGCTGTATAAATATGGCCTTTCTCTCATCCAGCCAACCTGCAAGCTCCACCATTTTACCTTGTGATAAACCACTCAGAAAGGCATTTTGTTTGAGACTGTCAATATGATGCTATTTTATTCCATTTTCTTACCGTTATTTGGAGGACAGCAATAAAGTTGCAGATTCAATCTTGCCGGGAACCTGTGTTTCTTAAGCTGCTCAAACACAACAATGTGAAAATACTTTAATGCTTTTCGTAAACATACAAAAAGCTTGTAGATTTTCTTTTAGTATTTAGAAATTTTAGATTAGCATAAGAGACTTTTGGCGGAGAAAAAAAAATTACTTTAGTGTGATTTATATAAGTACCTCTCATAATTAGATGAAAGATTTTGCAGTGATGGTTTGGGAATAATTTTTATTTGGAAATCATATAGTGATTCTAATGTAAAACATTTACTTGGTTAATTATTTTTAAAATGAAGCCAGTGTGTTTTATATCTTTCGTGTCTCAAATTGCTTTTTGTGAATTATTATCAGCGTTCCCCGTATGGCTGTAGGTGTAAACAACCATTGTCTCATTAATCTAAATTTCAGCTTATTTTAAACATCTGTCTTTATTCAATAATTATAAATGTTGTGCTTATGCTTGGGAAACAGGGAATTGGCTTCCAGATAATGGCTGTCATATTTTTTGTAGCTATGTTTCTGTCACATATGAATTCAGGAATATTTATAACACCAGAAAGCCATTGGAAGTGTATTCCCTATCTTCAGGTACATAGCCAAAAAAACCAATATATCATGAGCTAATACTATAATTATCACATTCAGATCTTTGAAAACCCTAAATAATTGTTCCACTGATTTTTGAAGGTAAGAAACTAACTGACTCACTTAAACTACATATTCTCTATTTTGGAGTGCCAACAGCCTTTTGAGAAATACTGCATCCCCGATACATCTCTGTGGGACTGAATTTAAAGAGGAAAATCTAGGTCACAATTTTAACATTGTCATCGTAAGGCCCCGGCTTTCCCACACGTACACCAAGAGGTTTAGACTAATCTCTAGAATTCTTTCCATTTGGGGAATTCTCTGATTCTAGAATTAATTTTATGTCTTTATGGGAAAATATAGTGAAATATTACTGCCAGCATTTTGGGTAAGATTATAGCACGTGATTCTATTCTCTCAATTGGTTCTATTGATTCTTATGTCTAAAATTTGTTTGAAACTATTATCACTGGCCCCAAGGTAATATACTCACCTTTACATAGTGGAAGATTAAAAGCAGTTTAAGATTAAGAATCGCTTTTAGTCCGATCATTCTCTTTGGCTTAAGTCACAAGACCTTCAACTCCATAGCTGCCCCTCACAACCCGACTGCTGCCATCCCAGACCCACCCCCAACCTAGAGCCCTGTGAGCCCAGCCCATGTGAGAATAAATAGAATTCTACATATTTAAGTTGAGTTTTCTTTTTACTTCTGCATAGTACCTCTGGAGTAATAGCATCTATTGATATAAAGCTGCAAATAATATTTTGGTCATCAATTTTAAATCATCAGTAATTATCCTCATCTCATGACAGTATTTTGTTCTCAAGGACGAATGATATATGTGCAGAATGTGGTGTAATTTCAAGGGATTAAAAAGTCTATGATTTCTGTCGGGGAGTGGAATGGGGGCCGTATTTAATCAGCATATTTGGACCCTCATACAAGTTTGGACTAGTGGTTCTCAATCTTATTTCATTCTCTCTCCTCTTAGGGTAGGCTTTTTCGATATGTTTTTCCTAATAGGTCCCCAATGAAGTATTAATATCACAGATATACACTGCATCTGTTTATGTACTGCGTATGTGTGAATTTTACCTAAAAAGAGAGGGTTTTTTCTACTCTCCAAGTCCAAATTTCACCTCCTTAGAGAATGCATCGTTTATCCACGTAACTGTTTTCTTCTCTGTAAAATGAGGCAGATGAATTCAATAACATCTAACATCTAACTGGCCTAAAATTTTAATCTCAGTTACTTTTAAGAGAGGGTGGTGAGTTTGGTCTTATATTTTGCGTGTGGCTTGGTCATATATTTTGTGTGTGGTGTGTGTGTTTGTGCTAAATTGGTAATATAGAAATATTAACATCTTCACGGATCTAAACAACTAGTATAAAAGTAAAAACACCTCTTCAGTTCTTTAGTATCTACTGGGCCCTCAAACAATTTTACTGAAATTTTGACTGAGTTTGCTGATTTGATACTCAGGAGATAGTTTTAGCTATTGGTCAAGAGATTATCCCTTTTTAGAATCTTTCTGTAGACATTTCTGTTATAGTTTTTAGCCTCTGCTGGGGAATCTCTTTTGATTTCCACAGCATGCCTGTTTGGGTAGACATATCCAGTATCATTTTACAGGTAATGGAAGTGAGCTGATAAAGATGTGTGGCTGCTTTGAGACAGAGGGTTGGACCCTCAGGCCCTTGCTATCAATAAGCTATTAATATTTCTATTTCACAAATACGTGTATACCATGTCTTTAAAAGGGTCAATGAATAAGATGCTAGCCAGTGCAATTTCACATCTGCCACCCTAAATTAGTATTTTAAGTTTAGTTTAGAATTTTGTCCCCAGTTCCTTTATCTTGCTGTCTTCGTGGAGCTATAGTGGTATAAAACCACTCAGGAAAGTGACAAAAAGAATCGAAAACAAAATGTTTACCAGCTTATAGCATTTTGTAAGAAATGAATATGGATAGGTCCTTTGTGGCAGGTAGAAATTTATTCTTAACTTTTACCCAAACCAGTATCTTGTTCTATAAGATAAATAAGAAGTCAGAATTATGCCTTTCCATCTCCTAGTCTGCTTCTCTTTGGTTTATGCCCATATCAGTCATCACTGCTTGAATTATTTTAATTTTATTTTAGATAATATGTCTGGGAAGTAGATTGTTTTTTAATTTAATGCAGCCCTTACATTTCATGCACACTGTGATATTTCAAAATTTTATGTAGAAAATAAGGCTGGTTCCTGAATGTTTCTTAGCATGCTCAATGATCACTATGCCTTTATATAACATGGGAAATATTTGCTACAAGTGTCTCTGTGCTTCCATCCTGCATTATAAGCACATAAAATCCTCTATAGTTGCTTTACTTCTAGGAGTTGACATAATATAGCACCATTTTCATGTATAGGTCTTAAGATAATGAGCAATCTGTTATAAAAGGTCATTGGCATGGTACAGAGCATTTAGGATGTTGTGAAAGGTTGAAATATTTACCACCCAAGGTGGTATCAAGATTCACTTCTTGGGTGTCATTGTCTTTATCACTTCTAGTAACAGGAGTTAGAAAGTTCTAGAAAAGTGTAAGATACTGGAGGGAGAGGGAAGGCCTTGAGTTCTTGCAGCGTAATAGAAAAGACCTAGCAGGGAAATTATGTGAGGTAAACAGAACAAACAACAATAATTTGGGATTCGAGAGGGAAGCCTGGAGGAAAGAAACTATGGGCCACAAGGGTTTTCTGTGATTCAACATTTTATATAAATACAGTAGGAGAGTGACTTGTGTGATTGATGTAAATGTAAGAGAAAGCAGACTTGATAGCCGGAGCAAGAAATGAGGAAAACAGGCCTCCAAAAAAAAAAATGTGTGTCTCAATGGAAAGCTGTAAAATCAGAAGTCCTGTTCTTCTCACCATGGTTAGGCACAAAATCAGAATTATTATGTCTATTTCCAATATTAGAATTATAACTTCTCTGGGTTAGAAAAGACCTAAAAGGTTTTATGAGCCAACACTCTACTTGATATATGAACAGCTTCCTTGGTGTTTCTGACAAGTGTTTCTGTAGTCTTGATAGGAATTCTGCTCAACTCACTACTTTCTAGAAGGGACCTTTTCATCAAGTTTCTCACTACCTCTCTCTCTAGCTCTCTCACCATTTTAATGTAAAACACACACACATACAAAAAGAAATGTGTGACTTAATAAGTGTATTAGTTCCTCTAACAAATCACCACCTCTTGGTGGCTCTAAACCACGCTTATTTATTCTCCTGCAGTTCAGGAGGTCAGTGGTCCATGATCAGTTTCACCAGGTTCATGAGAAGGTGTGGACAGGGCCACTCTCCCTCTGGAGGCTCTAGGGGAGAATCTGATACCTGGCCTTTTCCAGCTTCTACTGTGGTGTTCCTTGCATTCCTTGGCTCGTGGCACCTTCCTGCCTCTTCAGAGCCAGCCCTGTACCATTTTGCTTCATTGGCGACACTGCCTTCTTCTTCCTTTTCCTCCCTCTTATAAGGACACTTTTGATTTCACTGAAGGCCCACCTGGATAATCTAGGATACTGTTCCCATATCAAGATCCTAAATCACAGCTGCAAAGTCCATTTTGCCATACAAGGTAACATTTAGGTTGCAGGGTTGGACTATCCAGATATCTTTGGGACCGTTTTGCTGCCTACCGCAATGAATATATAAGCAAGGTCAAGAAATAGAACTTTGCATCTGTCCCAGTCGCTCTCCCTTCCCTTCTCACAAAAGTAACCCCTATCCTGTCCTGACTTTTACAGTCATCACTTCCGTATGTTTTATAATGGTTTTGTTACTAAATGTGTATCCCCAGACACGATAGTTTAATCTTGCCCTTTAAAAAACATTGTTTTCTCCTAATGGATTTTTAAAGCCTCCTTTAATCTAAAAGTTCCTCTTTAAGTTTTTGTGTTCTTATAGTTTATCTATTGCAAAAGCCAGGTCATTTGCCCTGCACAGTTCCCCAGAGTGTGGACTTTGCAGTTTATATCCTCTAGGGGCAACTCATCATGTTTCTCTGCCCTTTGCGTCTTGTGCAAACCAGCAACTGGATCCAAAGGGCTGAATCAGATTCAGTTTCTAGACCTACGGGTCGGGTGCTGTTCTTTGGGAGACATATAATGTCTGGTTGTCTCGCTTTTTGTGATGTTAGCAGCCATTGGTGCTCATTCCTTAAATCCGTGATGATTTGTAATTTTAACCTTTCTTTTTTCATTCAGTAGTTGGGATACTTATACCCAGAGATGCTTTCTCTTCTCTCTTATTTAGTTACCAGTGATACAGACTGAATGGGAAATGTGGGATAAATGCTTGATTATTTCTGTTTATTCACCAGTTTTCAAGATAAGGAATCGGCACCCTATCTTTTTTTAATGTCATTATAAAGGCATGTATTTAAACATAATCAATGGATTTCAATCAATTGTAATTGTAATTCTTTTTAAAGTTTAAATTGTCCCATTTGGGTCAGCGGGAACCTCTTCAGCTCAGCGTCTGGAATCTTTTTGAATGACGTAGTAGTTGTAGATACTCTCCTTCCTATTTATTCTGACAAGGTGTTCATATTCATCCTAAATATTTCCTGATTGGGGCCTGGAATCTGATTACAACTTGGGTGCTACTGGTACCGATTACTGCGTTCCTGGGTTGGTCATCCTTCCTGAACCCCTTCAGTGGAACAGAGCTAAGAACGCAGACACACACACTATAATCCTGATTGTGTGTGTGTGTGTGTGTGTGTGTGTGTGTGTGTGTCTTTTGGGGGTATCTTGTTACTTAGTTTTTTGGTAAGTGTTTTCTATGGATTTTTAATTTTGCCATCTAGTTGCTCTGTTCTTTTATGTGCAGATTTGGAGAGATTAAAAGTTTTTGCTGCCACCACTGCCATCTTCCTGGAATACAGTTTACTGATTTTTAATCAAAACTTTATGATTGGCATCTTTCTGAAAACTTTAAGTTTGATTATCTATGTTAATCAAGAGCCATTGTGCCATGGCAGTCAACCAGGGTTCTTCGGTATCTCAGCTGATTGTAACTGAGAAGATCACTTTTTTAGACTCCTTATAATTGTATATAAAAATGTGGAGACACAAATTATCTTTTAGAAAATAGACTTTTGCTTACTTCTCTGTCTTTTTCATCATATTGTGTTTCATTCCTTTGGTGATTAGAGTCACGTCGGCTGTATCGTTACTGCCCCTCTTCATGTAGGCAGCTTACTAACACTAAAGAAAATCAACATCTGTGTTCCACAGAAAAGGTTGCTCTGAGTGTTGGTTTATAATATGTACCAGATTTGACTCTGAATATGCTTTATTTATGTCTAATATTCAATTCCGTCCTCAAAATAAGATTTGGCATCATTGAGAAAATAGTGCCAAGAACGAGCTACAAGTCCTGAAGACAGTTCCTAAACAGAGCGTGGGCATTCTGGAGTAGCTTTACCTAATGCCACAGTAATGGATAATTTTACCATAGAGAAGGGCAGTGCCTTATTCCAGGTAAGAAGTAAAAACAAAATCTTCTTTTGCAACGGCTCTAAGTCTCACTGAGTTTTGTGGCTATTGGTGTAGGGATATTTAGCTGTCTTCCCAGAGTAAATGATCTGAGCTAGACATGTCCCTTTAGGGTCGTACTTCATGGAGGAAAATATTGGAATTTAACAAAAGGGTTCTATTTTATTATTAGATGTTGAAACTTAATATATGGGTGACACTATACGTATCATTGGAACTTTGGTACTCTTTTGGAATCTTGATCATTTTAGAATAGCATTTGTTTGTCTTATTGTCTAGTTTAGTGATTCTTAACCCTGGCTTGGCCGTAGGATCACCTAGATTTTAAAAAATACTGATGTCCTGCATCCAGCTCCAATTTTCTGATTTAATAGGTCTGGGCTTGGACCCAGAAATCCTAGTTGTTTTTTTTTTTAACAACTCACTCGGTGTTTTTAATGTTCAGCTTTGCACTGTCTGGTTAGTTTATAAACCTGTGATTTCCATTATTAAGTTTAGCTGGTTCCCATTAGCACAAATACTGGGAAAATTTCCTTTAAAACATAAAGTTAAAAAAAAACCCAAAACCCAGTACCAACAACTAGAGTTAAATAATTATATAAAGTAATGCCAGTTCTATTGAGCTTTGCATAAATGTATAAATTTAGCCCAAAGAACAAAACAGAGATTAAAGCCACAGAGCCAGAACTTGAACTAGGATCCTTAATGGAGATTAATATTTTCTTCAGCAGTCTGCCAGCTGAATCATGGTCTAATTAAATAGTTCAGATTTAGTGAGTTTGCATTTAAAGTATTAGCAGCTCCGAGAATGGGTAAAGCTAAAATGAGTTAGAATCTTTTCTGTAAATGGGAAGTTAAATTATCATAGTAATTTGATTAAATCATTTTTAAATCTCTCAAGCTAAATCACCGCCTTTAAAGAATAGTTTGAAGTCTTAATTGCTGTTTGTGAGCATATCTCTCTGCTATTTGTTCTCGCCTCATTTCCTGTGACATCCTATAATATATCTCCCGCCAGGCAAGATCAGTGGGGAAGGCAAGACTTGGAGTCGGGGCTGAGGTGACCGTACTTCAAGCATTTAAAGATCTGCCATGTCGAAGAAGGAAATTTATCCTGTATTGTTTCAGTAGTTAGAACCAGGACCAAAGGATGGAAGTTAGAGGCAGATTTGGGAAAATATGAAGAAGACACTTCTAACAATTAGTTCTGTCCCTTGTTAAGTAGAATGCTCTCCATGTAACTGGCAATGTCTTTATTAGAAATGTTGTAGAGAAGATTCTTGCTGAAGACGCAAAGTTGAATGAGATGAGCTTAAGAGGACGATTTCAGCTCTTTAAAAAAAAAAAAAGGAAATGCCATGTCCGGTGTTATAAATTCTGGCAGCACATTTTGATTTAAAGACACCAGAGTGTAAGCCTACCCTGAAACTCACTAGTAGCCGCCTGCCTTGCAGGGCTGTTGGGAGATGAATGAGGCAATGTTCATAAAGTGCTTATCACAGGCCTCACCCAAAACAGGTGCTTAAGAAATGGTATATTTATTATATTTATTCTGCTTTTTAAAATTTCTTTTCTTTTTATCTTTTTTTTTTTAAATTAATTATTTATTTATTTATGGCTGTGTTGGGTCTTCGTTTCTGTGCGAGGACTTTCTCCAGTTGCGGCAAGCGGGGCCCACTCTTCATCGCGGTGCGCGGGCCTCTCACTATCGCGGCCTCTCTTGTTGCGGAGCACAGGCTCCAGACGCGCAGGCTCAGTAATTGTGGCTCACGGGCCTAGTTGCTCCGCGGCATGTGGGATCTTCCCAGACCAGGGCTCGAGCCCGTGTCCCCTGCATTAGCAGGCAGATTCTCAACCACTGCGCCACCGAGGAAGCCCTTTTTCTTTTTTTTTCTTAAATTTTTTGTCCACACTGCGCGGCATGCGGGGTCTTAGTTCCCTGACCAGGGATCAAACCCGTACCTCCTGCAGTGGAAGCGCAGAGTCTTAACCACTGGACGGCCAGGGAAGTCCCTATTCTGCTTTTTTTAATCAGTATATTTATTCTGCTTTATAAAAAAATCAATCTGTTTGGAAAACCGCTATTTTGTTTTAATTGTGTCTGTAAAGAGTGCAGTTCCTTTTTACCTCATCCATTTCTTCCCCACTGTTTTCACTTAGAGTGTTAACGTTTAGTCCCCAGATAGGCTGGGTGAGGCCACCTCATCCCAGTTCCCTTAGGTACAAAGGTCAATCTTCTGTGTATCTAAGCACTCACCGTTAGTGTGTGTCCATGCCCACCATTTTCTCCTGACAGTATTTAAGTGCAAACATAGAAATAAAACATATCAGAGCATGCTGTTGTCACCTCCATGACTGTTTTTTTTGTCATTTTCATTACCGCCCCCTTAAACAACTTTGGAAATTCCGTGTGCTTGTTTCTCAGAGAAGACACACAGGAAGTGGTTGGAATTGCTATGCTGAAAGGCACCAGATTGCAGGAAAGCCTAGGTAGAAACAGCCCATCGGAAAGGCCAGGGTTCATGCTGGAGAATGTCTGGAGTTCCACTCCAGGACACCACTGTCAACGTTTCCCACCTAGAAGAATTCCTTCTTTTGGCTTCACCAGGCAGGAATCGAGTCTTGAGCAGTAAAACCCTTATAAGCAACTATATTCCAGACTATTCAAAACTCTTTTAAAGAAATGTGTTATTAACCACCTCATGTAAATCGTGGTCAATTCGCCAATGATGTGATGAAACGATTTTAAAATGACAATGTAAAAAAAAAAAAAAGCAGTAAAGAAAATATGAAGAAGTTTTAAAAACCTTTATTGGTTATAGCCATTGATCTTTTAAGTACCTTGCCGTAATTTTTTTATCATATGTTTAGCTACTTGATTTTCAATTACATTTCCTCTCTCTTTTTGGGCATGTGATCTGATATGGATATTTGAATGATATGAAAGATTAGGCTAGGTACATATATCTCAGAGCTCTGCATTCTCAGAGAACTAGAATTATTAAACATGAAGAATCCCCCAAAGACGCCGTTATGTGTAATTAACAGATAAACTGTCATCAGAATCAATAAAACGTGCTAAATGATTCAAACTTGTATATAATTAAGTGTCTGTTTTAGCGCTGGAACTGTAACTTTTATTTTTTTCCCCCACATCTCACATTTCTCGCAAGAATAATTGTGGCAACCCTGTTAACCCTTTCCTTGCTTGACTGAATTAGATTTTTAAATTAGTCACTTAAGGGAGAAGTTCACCTTCACAAATGTGAAAAGTATTTTAGAATTCATTAATCTAAAGTCTGCAGAGAAGCAGGCTATGTCAGGATGTTTTAATGAACTGTTAAGAGTACACTAAAAATCCTAAAAAGATGAGCAACGTATTGTGATTTCTGTACAGTCTACAACTGAGCATAGTGTTAGGTTCGGTGTGTTTACATGGAGTTCTTAAAATTTTGGTTATCAACTTTTTTTTTCCCTTTTGGGACATATGGGCTTTTTGAGCACAAGGTCTGAATTTTAGACAACGTTACATAGAATAATTTTTTAATAGATGGCCTTTTATAATTGAATGAATGAATAAATACACAAATGAGATAGTGAATAAGACAGCCAAGAACGTTATCTGTTAAAGTGTTCACTTGCTCAGTCTCAGGAGGAAAGAAACCCACATGTTTTAAATAAAGGCTTTTTGTAGTAACTCCCATGTTCTAAGCCAGTATTGTAAATTATCTACTGCAGTGACATTTAGAAAAATAAAATGGAGATTTTGGAAATGTGAGAGTCTCTGAACGAATCACAGCGTAGAGAAGTTCAGTAATAAGATTTGAGTTTCATAACTCGAATCAACGTATTTTTTATTGTTGTTAATATTGTTTATCTTTTTGGCCTTGTACAGACTCCATGCACATAGAAGATGTCGAAGCCGTTCAGAAGCTTCAGGATGTCTTACATGAGGCCTTGCAGGATTACGAGGCCGGCCAGCACATGGAGGACCCTCGCAGGGCTGGCAAGTTGCTGATGACACTGCCGCTCCTGAGGCAGACCTCTACCAAGGCCGTGCAGCATTTCTACAACATCAAACTGGAAGGCAAAGTCCCCATGCACAAACTTTTTTTGGAAATGCTGGAGGCCAAGGTCTGACTAAAAGCTTCCCCGGGCATCCTATCCTGCACGCCGAAAAAGGGAAAAATAAACCCAAGAGTGATGTCAAAAAAAAACTTAGAGTTTAGTTAACAACATCAAAAATCAAGTAAGACTGCACTGATCATTTAGCAGCAAGACTATGAAGCAGCTTTCAGATTCCTCTGTATCCTCCTGATGAGTTTTTTTCTACCTTAATCTCATCTTTTCTCCGTTTCTTTTGCTCTTTTTTTTTTTTTTTTTCTCCCGCCCTATTCTCTTTCTCCTTCGTTTCTTGCTTCCTTCATGGCTGGTTCCCCACTCTCTCCTCTCCTTTCTTCCTTCCTTCCTTCCTTCCTTCCTTCCTTCCCTCCCGCCCTCCTTCCTTTCTTCTTCTACTTTCCTCCCTCTTTTTCTCATTCTTCCCCTTTCTTTTAAATTTTAATAGCTCTGGTTATAAGAAAATGTTGCTGCTTTTCCTTTCTTTTTCTTTCCCTCCCTCCCTTCCTCCTTCCTTCCTTCCTTCCTTCCTTCTGCTGCTGAACTTTTAAAAGAAGTCTCGAATTGGAGAGTGATGGAAGCCAGCCCTGCCAATGGAGATCCATAATATGGATACCAGTGAACTTCTTGTGAACCATAACATCCCCAATGACTAAGGAATCAAAGAGAGAGAACCGCGGTACCTAAGAGTACAGTGCAACATACACAAATTGACTGAGTGCAGTATTAGATTCCACGGGAGCAGCCTCTAATTAGACGACTTAAGCAACGTTGCATCGGCTGCTTCTTATCATTGCTTTTCCATCTAGATCAGTTACAGCCATTTGATTCCTTAATTGTTTTTTCAAGTCTTCCAGGTATTTGTTAGTTTAGCGACTATGTAACTTTTTCAGGGAATAGTTTAAGCTTTATTCATTCATGCAATACTAAAGAGAAATAAGAATACTGCAATTTTGTGCTGGCTTTGAACAATTATGAACAATAATGAAGGACAAATGAATCCTGAAGGAAGATTTTTAAAAAAATGTTTCATTTCTTCTTACAAATGGAGATTTTTTTGTACCAGCTTTACCACTTTTCAGCCATTTATTAATATGGGAATTTAACTTAACTCAAGCAATAGTTGAAGGGAAGGTGCATATTATCACGGATGCAATTTATGTTGTGTGCCAGTCTGGTCCCAAACATCAATTTCTTAACATGAGCTCCAGTTTACCTAAATGTTCACTGACACAAAGGATTAGATTACACCTGCAGTGACTCTGAGTAGTCACATATATAAGCACTACACATGGAATACAGATCCGTAGAATGATCAGGAGTGCACCTCTCTACCTGGGAGGTCCAGGTGCCATAGGATTTCTAGCTGCCACGGTGGTTAGGAATGAGTTACTGCCTGTTTGCAGAGTTACAGACCTTTTCTCAGAAGGAGCTGTGAGCCAGTATTCACCTAAGAGGCAATAAGGCAAATGCCAGAATTTGAAAAAAAAAAAAAAAAAAAAATCATCAAAGACAGCAGACGCCTGACCAAATTCTAAAACCTAATCTCTATGGGTTGATTCATTTAGGAATGTTTGTCTAAATTAATCTGCAGTTTTTACCAAGAGCTAAGCCAATCTATGTGCTTTTCAACCAGTATTGTCACAGCAAGAAAGTCAGTCAGGTCCCAGACTGTTAAGAGGTGTAATCTAATGAAGAAATCAATTAGATACCCCCGAAATCTACAATCGCTGAATAACCAATAAACAGTAACCTCCATCAAATGCTATACCAATGGACCAGTGTTAGTAGCTGCTCCCTGTATTATGTGAACAGTCTTATTCTATGTACACAGATGTAATTAAAATTGTAATCCTAACAAACAAAAGAAATGTAGTTCAGCTTTTCAATGTTTCATGTTTGCTGTGCTTTTCTGAATTTTATGTTGCATTCAAAGACTGTTGTCTTGTTCTTGTGGTGTTTGGATTCTTGTGGTGTGTGCTTTTAGACACAGGGTAGAATTAGAGACAATATTGGATGTACAATTCCTCAGGAGACTACAGTAGTATATTCTATTCCTTACCATTAATAAGGTTCTTCCTAATAATAATTAAGAGATTGAAACTCCAAACAAGTATTCATTATGAACAGATACACATCAAAATCATAATGATATTTTCAAAACAAGGAATAATTTCTCTAATGGTTTATTATAGAATACCAATGTATAGCTTAGAAATAAAACTTTGAATATTTCAAGAATATAGATAAGTCTAATTTTTAAATGCTGTATATATGGCTTTCACTCAATCATCTCTCAGATGTTGTTATAAACTCACTCTGTGTTGTTGCGAAACTTTTTGGTGCGGACACGTTTCCAAAACTATTGCTACTTTGTGTGCTTTAAACAAAATACCTTGGGTTGATGTTTCATCAACCCAGTGCTAGGAATACTGTGTATCTATCATTAGCTATATGGGACTATAATTGTAGATTGTGGTTTCTCAGTAGAGAAGTGACTGTAGTGTGATTCTAGATAAATCATCATTAGCAATTCATTCAGATGGTCAATAACTTGAAATTTATAGCTGTGATAGGAGTTCAGAAATTGGCACATCCCTTGAAAAATAACAACGGAAAATACAACTCCTGGGGAAAAAAAAAAGGTGCTGATTCTCTAAGATTATTTATATATGTAAGTGTTTAAAAAAGATTATTTTCCAGACAGTTTGTGCAGGGTTTAAGTTACTACTATTCAACCACACTATATATATAAATAAAATATATACAATATATATATTGTTTTCACTGTATCACATTAAAGTACTTGGGCTTCAGGAGTAAAAGCCAACCAACTGAAAACGCAAGCTGGAGAGATTAAAAAGAACGAAGAACAATTTTTAGTTTTCAGTGTAATTGACTCTCAGCATTGCAAGAGAACAAGTATCTCACAAATAGGAAACACAACTAAAATTTAGATCTAAAAGAACTGCACGGGCTTTAGGGTAAATGCTTCATCTTAAACCTCGCTTGAGGTAAGTTTTTCAAGTTTCAAGCAAGACCATTTACTTAATGTGAAGTATTGGAAAGTTATCAAGGTGTATGTTTTAGCCGTATGATTTTAATTGTAATTTTGCTTCTTTTAGTTTTGTTCTTATTTAAAGCAATATGATTGTGTGACTACCTGTAGTTACACTTGTGTTTTGATCAGATCAGATTGTTGTATTTATTCCACTATTTTGCATTTAAATGATAACATAAAAGATATAAAAAATTTAAAACTGCTATTTTTCTTATAGAAGAGAAAATGAGTGTTGGTGATTGTATTTTAATTATTTAAGCGTCTCTGTTTACCTGCCTAGGAAAACATTTTATGGCAGTCTTATGTGCAAAGATCGTAAAAGGACAAAAAAAATTTTAACTGCTTATAATAATCCAGGAGTTGCATTATAGCCAGTAGTAAAAAGAATAATAATAATAAAACCTTGTCTATAGCTGTAGATGGGCTTCACATCTGTAAAGCAATCAATTGTATATTTTTGTGATGTGTACCATACTGTGTGCTCCAGCAAATGTCCATTTGTGTAAATGTATTTATTTTATATTGTATATATTGTTAAATGCAAAAGGGAGATATGATTCTGTAACTCCAATCAGTTCAGATGTGTAACTCAAATTATTATGCCTTTCAGGATGACGGTAGAGCAATATTAAACATGCTTCCACTTTTGATTGCTCTTTTGTATGGTGTTTTCTTTTTTCACGCTCCCTCCCCCACTAAAGAACCAAATCAGTAAACACTGCCCTTTGTTGCTTGCATTCAAAGAGTATCTGAGTACCTGTTCCCTAAAAATAAAGTGGGAGGTTAAAGAAGAGCTATATAAAGGCTTGTCAGAATGAATTCTAGGGTGCCAAGAGACATTTTGCATATTTAAGAGTATGCAAAGTGTCTCAGGCACATTAGAATTCATTCTGACAAGCCTTTATATAGCTCTTATTTAATCTTAAAGCATCTCCACATCATTCTGCATTACTCCAAATTGTCGCCTCTATGTCAATGTCATAACAGAAAACTTTCCCCCTATTTTAAGATCCTATTAAAATCTGCTAGAGATACCTATTATTTCCCTCCATCCACAATTAAATCAGGCGCTGGCTCTGAGCTTGGCAGCCAGCTGAGCTGCAGAGTCCGCGGAGCAGCGCTGAGCGGAGTGGCCAGCAGGATTTCCTCAACAGGGCAGCAGCAGAGCTTCTAGATCGGTGAGCCTGAGGACGGGGAGCTCTCTTGGAACTCAGGAGGGTTAAACAACACTGCTGACAGCAAGTGGCTTCCCCTTGGCTTTTTTGCTGGGAGAGGTGAGGGCCCTTGCTGCTCAGGGTCAGCTATTCTTCCACGGGCCCCTCCTGGAGCCATCAGCAAGGTGCTAATATGTGCTTTCTTGGCTTCTCTGCCTATCCGGACAGCATCCTGTCATTGTGTTTGCCCACTGTGTTTCTCACCTTTCCGAGGTGGCTGGTTCTCTAGAGAAGCAAGCTGATGACACAAAAGCCCCCCCTGCACTGCATCCGATTTAGGGGCGTGAGATTACCTAAATCACTAAGATGCACTAGCTGGCCGCAGAACTCAAGACTTGTCTTTCCTATTCGAATGTCCTTTGAGTGGCAGTAACCCAACGTAGAATCCGACATGTTTCATTACGGATAGTTGCAAAATATTTGGGTAAAACTGAGACCATGCAGGAGACAAACCTAAGAAGGAAAATCATGCCTGTAATCTTCCAATAGGTCCTCATTTAAAAGTACGTATTCTACACACACACACACACACACACGCGCGCATGCTTTTGAGAACTTCTGTGTCAGAATTCTGTTTTTTATAATTTAGAATTATTACAGAGCAACTTTGCTGGTACTGATGTATTTATCACGGTTTCCTCAGGTGTAAAAATAACAAAGTAGGATTTTGACATTTGCTGCATTTCTTGGTATATAAACAACTAGGAGATTTGACAAATGAGTTATGTGTTTATGTTAAAGGATCACTTTTATTTTTACCTGTTGTGTATAAGTGATTTTTTTTTTAAGTGGTGGTTCTCGAACTTGGCAGAATATTGGAATCATGTGAAGAAATGTTAAAAATCCCTGGCGCTCATATTGAAGATTGGGGTTTAATTGGCCTGGGCTTTGGAATAGTTTCAAACAATCTCCAGGTGATTCTAATGTGAAGACAAAATGAGGAAACCACTGCTTTAAAGTTTTATACTTTTCTCAAATAAGCCAGGAATGTTCTAAAAAATTTAAAAGAAAAAAACCTTTTCAGATATTGGCTCTGAATTTTTGTGAGAGTTTTAGACTATTTTTTTTTTTTTAATATCAGGACAAAAGGACTTAACCTTTTTACTTTTTAACTCACAAAGCCAATGAAATGCATTTGGATGGTTTTCACCTCCACTCCCCCTGGCCAGCTACCCCCCCCCCCTCAACCCTCCCACCTTCATCCTGCCCCAGCACACGTGGAGAACACACGTTTTCTTCGATGATTCCCAAGCCACATCTTCTGGTTATGCCCCAGGTAAAAATGGAGATACCTGTTAAACACCTGTACAGAATATCACACAATCTTTTTTTTTGTTTTTTGAGTCGTGCTCGTTTGGCCCTTTCATGTGCTTTAAAATTAATTTAGGTGTGGTTCAAAATGCCTGCTTTTTCCCTACTGAAAAAACAAAAAGAGCAACCCAATTAGAACAAAATTGATTTCTTGGAATGATTCCTGTTACCTATATTTTGCAAGTTGCTGATTTAGGTAAGAGGTAGAAATGAAATAGAACTGAGATAGAATATTTCATTCTTGGGCCTATGCAAAAACTTTAGGTACACTTTGTTTGTTGTTTAATTTGTGATTAAACTGTCAAAAGAGAAATGCTTAAGGTTTTTGTTTCATCTACAATGGTGTACACATGGAATGGAAAGTTCCATAGTCTAATAGACATAGAGGGTTTAAGTCAGTGTCTCTGGCCCTTTCAGGTCTCTAAATCTAGCTTCTGGTGCCCCTTGGTAGTGTGGAAAAACAATGAAACAAGTAGCAGTAGACTGATTGTACACTGAATCTTATTATGAAACAAAACAGAAAAGAAAGGGATTTCAAAATATAATCCCCCTTTCCCAGGAGTATTTGTCTTGTTCTCCGTGAAGTTAAAGGTCTGAAATAATGTGCCCATCAGGGGCTCAATGTTGCATGTCCATGCCAGTTGGTCCAAGGGCTTGTTATGATGGTAATGACCTACTGAAACGTGAGCTTGGATTGCAACAATACAATTGCTACCAGCTCACCCGCTGGGAGAAATATTTTATTATTGTCAAATGTCCTCCATAGAGATTTGTTTTGCCTGTTCCTGTTTAAATTAAATTCAAAGCAGAACTGCATTACTATTTCTCTGGAGTCTATTTGAGAAAACAACGACTCTCAAAATTTAGGATTCCTAGCTAGTTCAAATTTGTTTATTAGCAGAAAAATTACGATAGGTGACATTATAGCTGCAGGAATATTAGGGTTGCAGCCACACAAGAGATTTACATACTGAGTCTATGGCCTGAAAGCAAGAGAACTCCCTTTTTCATTACAGATGCCAGTCAGATTAATAATTAGCTATTCCATCAATGGTACAACCTTAAAAAAAGATGACCCAATGTACTAATGGCATTGCCATAACATGCCACAGAATTTTGGCCATGAGAAAATTTGCTCCAATTCAGAAGTGTTTTTAAACTTAAGATCATAAACCAAATGTGTATGTATGTGTGTGTATAAAAATATTTTTAAACAACAGCATACTCAGCATAGCACAGAAGCCCCAAGCATGAATGAAAATGCTCTTTGAGCATAATATACCTTTTCCAATATTCTTTTTTAAAAGAATTGGAAAGAATGTCCTAGCATATATGGAATTATCTGGATCATTTTGCAAGAGGCCTTATAATGCAGCCTTGACAAAGGATTTTGAAACAGTGAAGTTTTTAATCAATACAAATTTTGTTACAGACAGTCAAATTGGAACTGGATCTTATTCTACGAAAAAAAAAAAAAAAAAAGTCTGTTTTAGCTTTGTGAAAATCATAGTAGCCTGTGTGTTCCATAATAGACTGAACTTTGGAGAGCTGGTTTTGAGAAATGCAGACAAACTTTTGGGAGGGGTCACTAAAAGAACCTAACAGGAAAATATTTCAGACTAGCAGGAACATTAAATCACACTATTCACACTCCAATTCAATCTGCCATGCTTAGTCAAATTTCACAGTTTTGTTAGGAAGTGAAGAACTGGCAGCTTTAAAAAAAAAAAAAAATAGCACAGAAAACTAAAGTCATAAGAGCAGTTTCCAAAATGAGGTCTAGAGCTATGCAATTCTTGTTTTTTTTCCTCTTAAATTATGAGATTTCATATCATTACAAATGAAAAATACTAAACATTAATGTAAAAAAATCCTGCTGATACTTCTGTATTAATCTCTTTGAGATTCCTCTCCACTAGACTTTTATTTTTCCTTGGTTTTCCTTTAGTGAACAAAATAATTGACCAGCCCTAGGGTATCAACTTTATGCTTCTAAATCAAAATAAATATATAGCTTATATTTTCAAGTCTATGTATTGAAAAAAATCCCTTCCTCCACAAAAAGAAAATACGTAGTTGAGAATAATTTCTGGGATGGGTAATAAGTAAAATGATGTTTAGATATGTGGATGTTTTTACACACAGGGATTCTATGGCATGTGACTTCCTTGCTGCTGGTGATAAGGTTTTCAATTCCTTAAAACAATCAATAATGCAATGTACGTCTTTGGATGTCTTTCCTATGGACCAATATAATTTGAATTAGATAGGTTTGAACTCCCACCAGCAGTACGTTTTGTTTCATTTTCCCTCAGCAGCATATAATTTTATTTTGCTCTTTAATTTTACTAACTTGATTATTTTTAAAATGGCATATTATTGTTTCGACTTACACTTCTTTGAACATCTTTTCGTATTCTTGTACCAGCTCAGGCTCCCCTTTCTGTGAATTGCCTATTCATAACCTTTGATCTTGTTTTCTATTGGGTTTCCTATCATTTTCTTGTTCATTTGCAGGAGTTCTTTGTATATTTTAGATACTGATCCTTGTCAGTTTCAGTTTTTTGCGAATGTCTTCTCCTAGTCTGTCACGCATCTAGAAGCTTTGACCTTTGTCTTTGTTCACCAGAAATTATTAATTGTGATATTGATGCATCAGTTTGATCCTTGTGCTTTCAAAGTTAAGAATATATGTTTATAATTTTCTGCAGTTATTTTTATAATTTAAATTTTACATTTAGGTCTTTTAAAATCCTGTTTGGATGTTTTTAATGTGATATAAGGTTGAAATTTATTTCTCTACTTCTCTGTTCTCTACCAATGTATGATGTCAAATCTATATTATATCAAACTACCATGTATAAAGAAATCTATTTCTTGATTTTCTATTATGCTTTTCAGACAATCTATATGCTACTGCCACAATATTATATTACTTTATTACTATAGTTTTGTAGTTTGTCTTAATATCTTATAGAATGTATCCTCCACTCATCGCCACACACTTTGTCTTATTTATCAAATTCTTAGTGTTTTAGAGAATTTTTTCTTTCTCATACATTTCAAAATGTTTTTTCAATTCTCTATAAATTGAAAATTTTTTCAATTTTCTTCTATAAATTTTATTAGAATTTTTTAATGTACAAATTAATTTGGAGAAAGTTAACATTTTTATAATTCAAATTCAGTGAATGTATTATAGATCTCCATTTATTCATATCTTCTTTTCTTTCTCTTTTGTTCTTTTCTTTTTCTATTAATTTTTATTGGAGTATAGGTGATTTACAATGTTGCATTAGTTTCAGGTGTACAGCAAAGTGAATCAGTTATACATATACATATATCCACTCTTTTTTAGATTCCTTTCCCATACAGGCCATTACAGAGTACTGAGTCAGGTTCCCTATGCTATACAGTAGGTCCTTATTAGTTATCTATTTTATATATAGTAGTGTGTATATGTCAATCCCAATCTCCCAATTTATCCCTGCCCCCCCCTTACCCCCTGGTAACCATAAGTTTGTTTTCTACATCTATAACTCTATTTCTGTTTTGTAGATAAGTTCATTTGTACCTCTTTTTTAGATTCCACATATAAGCAATATCATATGTATTTGTCTTTCTGTGTCTGACTTACTTCACTCAGTATGACAATCTCTAGGTCCATCCATGTTGCTGCAAATGGCATTATTTTGTTCTCTTTTTATGGCTGAGTAGTATTCCATTGCATATATGTACCACATCTTCTTTATTCATTCCTCTGTCAAGGGACATTTAGGTTGCTTCCATGTCCTGGCTATTGTAAGTAGTGCTGCAATGAACATTGGGGTGCATGTATCTTTTCAAATTATGGTTATTTCTTTAAAAGAGTTTTTTTTTTTTTTATTGAAGTGTAGTTGATTTACAATGTTATGTTAATTTCTGGTGTACAGCAAAGTGATTCAGTTAGACATATATATACATTCTTTTTCATATTCTTTTCCATTATGCTTTATCACAGGATATTGAATACAGTTCCCTGTGCTATACAGTAAGACCTTGTTGTTTATCCATTCTATATATGATGGTTTGCATCTGCTAATCCCAAACTCCCACTCCATCCCTCCCCAATCCTCCCTCCCCCTGGCAACCACAAGTCTGTTCTTTATGTCTGTGAGTCTAATTCTGTTTCATAGATAAGTTCATTTGTGTCATATTTTAGATTCCACATGTAAGTGATATCATATGGTATTTGTCTTTCTCTTTCTGACTTCCTTCACTTAGTATGATCATCTCTAGTTCTATCCATGTTTCTGCAAATGGCATTATTTTGTTCTTTTTTATGGCTGAGTAGTATTCCATTGCATATATGTACCACATCTTCTTTATCCATTCATCTGTTGATGGACATTTAGGTTGCTTCCATGTCTTGGCTATTGTGAATAGTGCTGCTATGAACATAGGGGTGCATGTATCTTTTTGAATTATACTTTTATTGGGATATATGCCCAGGAGTGGATTGCTGCATATAGCAACTCTATTTTTAGCTTTTGAGGAACCACCATATTGTTTTCCATAGTGGCTTCAACGATTCACATTCCCACCAACAGTGTAGGAGGGTTCCCTTTTCTCCACTTCCTCTCCAGTATTTGCTATTTGTAGACTGTTTAATGATGGCCATTCTGACCGGTGTGAGGTGGTACCTCACCATAGTTTTGATTTGCATTTCTCTAATATTTACCAATATTGAGCATCTTTTCATGTGCCTATTGGCCATCTGTATGTCTTCTTTGAAGAAATGTCTATTTTGTTCTTCTGCCTATTTTTCAAGTGCATTGTATGTTTTTTGTTATTGAGTTGTATGAGCTGTTTGTATACTTTGGAAATGAAGCCTTTGTTGTTCACATCGTTTGCAAATATCTTCTCCCATCCCACAGGTTGTCTTTTCATTTTGTTTATGGTTTCCTTTGCTGTGCAAAAGCTTATAAGTTTGATTAGATCACATTTGTTTATTTTGCTTTTATTTCTATTGCCTTGGGAGACTGACCTGAGAAAACATTGATACGATTTATGTCAGAGGATGTTTTGCCTATGTTCTAGTAGAGATTAGCTCCGTAAAGTCTCATGCTTTCTTTGAGTCAAATCCTGGGTACCTTATAGATTTGTAGCTATTGCAAATTACAACTTGCTATCTATTTTATTAGTGATTGTTTTGTTATGCTTTGTCTTTTGAATAAAGGAGTACTGTTTCATTTTACATATTGATCTTAAACTTGGGAATTTGCTGAACTTCCTTATTAGTTCTAATCATTTGTGTACAGTCCTGGATTTTCTATGTAAATGATCTACATTCCCTCTAAATTCAGATTGCAAACTGATCAGCTTATTTCTGAGTCCATCTCTTTCTCACTGTACCTTCTAATAGGCAGGTAGGAGCAATCGACTCATGATTTTAGCATTCTGACTGTAAACCTTCTTTCCCAAGTCCATAAATTTGTTAGATTCATTTTCTTTCTTCCAAGTAACTAAAGACAGAAATTTTGTGAATGGGTTGCCAGTATATAACATGAATTGCTATTTTTCCAGCCTTCAGTAACATTTTTCTAGCTTTCTATAAAAGTTTCCCACTGTCTCTGTCCCAAAGCCACTTCCACATATTTTAGGTTTTCATTATGGTAGAAATTCCATTTCTAGGTACCGATTTTTCTATCAGTTAGTTTTTGGTGTATAATAACCAGAGAACCTCAATGTGGAATAAAATAGGTACTTATTTCTTGGAGTTAGAGTGTCTAGAGGGGGCTTGACTGAGTGGTTCTATGTCAACCTGTGGATCTGGCTGGCTCAGTTCTGCATCTTATGTCTCCCTCTGGGGGCCAGGCTGGAGGGGCAGCAGCTACTCAGAAGATCCTCTTTTCATGATGATCACAGAGGGCACAGGAAAGCAAGTCCCAAGCAAGTCTCCTGTGGCCTCCCATTGGCCCAAACAAGTCATGTAGCCAAATCCAAGGTCAAAGAACAGGACAATGTGCTCTGCAATTATGTGGGAGAAACTTGAAATTTACATGACAAAGGATGTAGACACAAAGAGAAATAAAGAAATGGAGATGATAATTCAATATATCATAAGTGCTTTGATAATTTCTACTCAATTGTTCATTTTTAATGACTATATTCAAAGCCACAAATTTCCTTCTTAATACTATTCCACAAAATTTGACAGGTAATGCTTTTGCAAGCATTTAGTTGTAATTTTTCTTATGATTTTCTTTTTAATCAAGAGGTTTTAACCAGCACGGTGTGTTATGTGTATAGATTTCAGGTACATGTTGTTAAATATTTGTTTTAAACACTTGTTGTCATTGATTTCCAATGATATTTTGTTACTGTCAGAGAACACAGTCTGTATAAGGTTGAATCATAGAATTTAAAAAAGCTTTCTTTGTGGCTCAGCTAGGATCTGCTTTTTGAGAAAGTTCTACGTGTGCTCAAAAAAGAATGTGAATACTCTGAATGAGGGGTGAAATTTTCCTTTGAGCACATTATTAATGTTATTTAAATATTTCATTGCTGCTTATTTTTGTCTGCTTGATATTAGAATTTCTTAGGGGAATGTGTTAGAATCCCCACTTAACAATTATGTATTCATTTATTTGTATGTTTGTCAGTTAACGCTTTATATATTTTGAGTCTATATCACCAATTACATATATGTTCATTACCTTCATGACATCTTAACTGATCATTCTCTTTACCAGTAAATAATGTCCTTTTAAAAATTTTTTAAACATAGAAATGTGCCTAAAACCTAGGTATTCCTTAATGAATGATCATAAAGCTAACATTTATGAAAGCAACGACCGAGTCAAGAAAGAACATTGTGAGTTTCACAAATGTCACACTCAGGTTCCTTCCCCAAAACAAAAATAATCATGATTTACTTTTCCTTCTACTCATGTACCTCTAAATAACATAGTAGAAGTTTGTCTGCTTTTGACATTTATATAAATTGAATTATACAGTACATAATATTTTGTGACTGGCTTCTTTCAATCAATATTACTTTTGAGAAGTTCATCCATGTGGTGACTAATAGTAGTTTTTTTTATCTTCAGTGCTGTATAGTACTGTTTATTTTTCCAAATGATGGACATTGGGTTATATACAGTTTTTGCTAGTACACATAATGCTTCTATAAACTATTAATAAGTAGTTTGCCACATCACCTGCTTATATGTACATGCATTTGTTACTATATTCTGAAAGGTAGCATGACTATGTAAGTTCAACTTTAGTAGATACTTTTAAGCTATTTTCCAAAGTGATTGTGTCAATATCTTTTCCTACTCACAGTGTGGGAGAAAGTTCTAAAAGTCTGAATGTTATTACACACTTTTAAATTTTAGTCATTCTGTTGACTATGTAGTTATATTTTATAATGTTTTTCATTTCCCTGATGACTAATAATATTGAGCACTTTTTCATACTTTTATGAGCCTTTTGGTTTTTTTTTTTTTATGAAATTTCTGTTTCAGCAATTGCACCATTCACCCTTCTGGTGGCCAATACTTACTGATTTGTCGGGTTTTTTTTTTTTAAAATATATTCTGGGTATGAACCATTTGTCAGTTTTATGTGTAGCAAATAACTTTAACTCTGTGGCTTCCATTTTCGCTCTCTTAATGCTATCTTTTGATGAAGTTCTTAATTTTAATATAATCCAAGTTATCATATCAATCATATTCTGTAGCTTGTGCTTTCTGTGCCCTATTTTAAAAAATCTTTCCCTTCTTTGAGGTTATGAAAATATTTTCAAATATTATCTTCTACAAGTTATACTGTTTTACCTTTCTCTTTTAAGTCTTCAAACTACCTGGAATTGATTTTTGTGTATGACATGAGGTGGAGGTCAAGTTTTCTATCTTTTTGTTTTTCTATATGAACATCCAGTTGCTTAAACACTCAGTGGAAAAGATTGACTTTTCTTTGCAGCTCCAGTGTCACCTCTGCTATACACAGCTCTGTTTCTGGGTCTGCTTTTCTATTCTTTCATTTGTCAGTCTTTGTGCCAATCCTGAACACTCCTAATTACTTCCTAAAATACTTATCATAAGGCTGAATAGCTGACAGAGCAACTCCTCTTCATGGTGTCTTTTCCCTAAGTATCTTGGCTTTTACCATTTCTCTGTAAAATATAGAATCATCTTGTTAATTTACGCACATGCACACATACACACACCTGTTAATATTTTAATTAGGATGGCATTGATTCTCTAGATCAATTTGTGGAAAATGCATATCTATGTTACCTTGAAACTTCCAATTCGTGAGTACATTATAACCCTCAATTCTATTTTTCTTGAGCTTTTTTATGTTCTTACAATATAGCATATTTCAAAAGATCTTGA
Source organism: Eschrichtius robustus (assembly GCF_028021215.1). Classification (NCBI taxonomy): domain Eukaryota; kingdom Metazoa; phylum Chordata; class Mammalia; order Artiodactyla; family Eschrichtiidae; genus Eschrichtius; species Eschrichtius robustus. The sequence continues at coordinate 174,168,833 of NC_090826.1, forward strand.
GTGCTTAGAGCATAAGTATTAGAAATATTTTGGTGCTATTGTAAAGGTTATGTCTATAGTTCGTTTTTATTTAATTTTATGTTTTGTTTTTTTCCAACATGTAAAATTAAAATTGATTTGTATATTTATTTTGCATCCACCAACCTGGGTAAACTTACATATTAATTCTAATACTTTGTTGGCGGGTTCTTTTGAATGTTTTACATGCTCAAACGTATCTTTCACACAGGCTTTATTTCTCTCCTCTTAACCCTTGTGTCTTTTACTTCTTGCCTTTGTCCTACTGAACCAGCAAAGACCTTCATTCCATGTTAATAAATCTATTGAGACAAGAACCTTACCTTATTCCTTGTCTCAAAGTAAATGGTTTTGGCTTTCACCATTAATTTTGATGTAGGCTCCTTGTAGACATTCTTTAATAGATAAAGGATGTTTCCTTCTTTTCCACTGATTGCTAAGAATTTTTATATTGCATCGACTTTGAATTTTATCAAATATCTTTTCTTGTATCTGCTAAGATATTCTGTGATTTTTCTTTTTTGTGCTGGTAATATGGCAAGTTATATTGATTGCTATTTTAGTTATTTATTTTTACATCATTATTGGAGCATAATTGCTTTACAATGTTGTGTTAGTTTCTGCTGTATAACAAAGTGAATCAGCTATATGTATACATATATCCCCATATGCCCTTGATTGCTATTTTAAAATAAAACTAATTTTGCATTCCTGAAATAAACCAAACTTGATCACGGTATATTAATCTCTATATATTATGCTGAATTTGGTTTTCTTATGTTTTGTTTAAGAATTTTTCCATCTCTGTTTATGAACAAGAAAATCCTATAAGTTTTCTCCATAATATAATTTTCAGTTTATGATATAAAGGTTGTCATAAAACAAGATGGAAGAAATGTACCTTCTTTATCTTTCCTTCTCTTGAAGAATTTGTATTAGAACCAATCTCGTTTATTGTGCTAATCTCAATTATTACGTTATTTCTTTGGTAAATGCGTCATTGAATTTGCCACAGAAAGAGTGTGGGCCTGATGTTTTCTCTAGATAAAGTTATTTCCTTAGGACTATACTTTGTAACAATAATGGCATCATGCAAATTTTTAAATCTCTTCTTGTGTTATGTTTGACTGACATTTATCCTCAGGCCAGAAGTCTGAAATAAGTTCCACAGGTCCAAAATCAAGATGTCACCAGGGCTGAGTTCCCTCCAGAGGCTCTAGAGGAGCATCCATTCATTGCTCCTCCAATTACTGGGGGCTGCTAGCGTTCCTTGTTATATGGCTACATTACTCCCATCTTCACATCTCTCTCTGCTCCATCACCACATGGCCCTCTCCACTGCTTGTGTCTTATCTCCCTCTACCTCTCTCTTATAAAGATATTTGTGATGGCATTTAGGACCCGCTGGATAATCTAGTATAATCTCCCCATCTCAAGATCCTTAACTTAATCACACCTGTAAAAAAATCCTTTTCCAAATAAGATAACATTTACAAATTCCAGGGATTAGGACCTGATATCTTTGGGGGTGCATTGTTTAGCCTACTGCAGTGGTACTTCCTTTTTCATTGGAATTTCCTTTTATATTGAATATTTGTATACCCTCCTTTCATTTCCTTTTTTTAAAAAAATTGAAGTATGGTTGATTTATGATATTGTGTTAGTTTCATGTGTACAGCCTAGTGATTCAGTTATATATACATATTCTTTTCAGATTATTTTCCATTATAGGTTATTACAAGATATTGAATATAGTTCCCTGGGCTATATAGTAATCCTCACTGTTTATCCATTTTTTGTATAGTAGTTTGTATCTGTTAATCTCACATTCCTAATTTATCCCTCCCCCCTTCGCTTTCCTGTTTGGTAATCGTAAGTTTGTTTTCCGTGTCTGTGTGTCTGTTTTGTATATAGATTCATTTGTATTATTTTTTAGATTCCATGTATAAGTGATATCATACAATATTTGTCTTTGTCTGGCTTACTTCATTTAGGATGATAATCTCTAGCTCCATCCATGTTGCTGCAAATGGTATTATTTCATTCTTTTTATATGTCTGAGTAATATTCCATTGTATATTTATAGCCCATCTTTTTAAGCCATTCATCTGTTTATGGGCACTTGGATTGTTTTCAGGTCTTGGCTATTGTAAATAGTGCTGCTATGAACATTGGAGTGCATGTATCTTTGTGAATTAGAATTTTTGTCTTTTCCAGGTATATACCCAGGAGTGGGATTTCTGGATCACATGGTAGCTCTATTTTTAGTTTTTTAAGGAAACTTCATACTGTTTCCTGCAGTGGCTGCACCAATTTACATTCCCACCAACAGTGTAGGAAGGTTCCCTTTTCTCCACACCCTCTCCAGCATTTACTCTTAGTAGACTTCTTAATGATGGCTATTCTGACCCATCCCTTCATTCATTTCTTAATCAGTCTTTCCAAGGTTTATGAATTTTAAATGTTTCTTTCTAAGAACAAACTTGGAATTTTTTTGGTCCATTTCTATTGTATGATTGGTGATATGCTAATTCCTATTCTCACTCTCCCCTTTATTATTTGCTCCTTAGATTCATTTACTTTATTTTTTTTATCTTCTTGATATAGATGCTTATTCATTAGTTTTCATCTTTCCTTCATTTTAATATATGTTATGAAATCATCCACATATTTCAGCACTTAGTGTTTTGTTAACATTAAATTCAAAATAATTTTTAATATTGCAAGCTATTTATTCTGTGATCATATTTTATTTAAAAGTATATTTCTTGATTTCCTTTGGTTATTAATTTCTATCTTCATTGAATTATGGTCAGACAAACTACTCTTTATAAATTCAATCCTTTGAAATTTGTTAAGACTTACTTTGTGGATCGTTACATGGCCAGTGTTTGTAAATGTTCATATTTACTTGAAAAGAATACATATTCTTCTATTGCCAAGCCCAGTGTTATACATATTTTTATTACGTCAACTGTATCGGTCAAATCTTCTACAATTTTTTAAAAATTCTAAAAGTGTATTGATATTGCCTGCTTGTTCTACCAGTTACTAAGACAGGTATATTTAAGTATCCCAATATGATTATGGATTTGTCTATTTCTCTTTGTAGATTTGTCAATATATGCTTTGTATTCTTTGTGACTTGTTATATGATTTTGGCAAATGACACCTTTATCATAATGAACTTTCCTTCTTTAGCTGTGGGATCCACGTTTCCCTTAAGTCTACTTTTTTCTCATCATACAGATCTACTAGTGTTATTTATCTTTTCATAACATATGTTTTTCCATCTCCTTTTTTTCCTGCTCCACGATGACAAATTGGATGGTGAGGGGAGGAGGGGGAGATGCAGGGGAGAAAGAAGGCCCGGTGGGAAAGCCCTTCCTCACTTCTCCAGCCTCTCTCCTCCCGTGTTTTATCTCCTCCTCCTCGTGCTCTCGGTGCTATTTTCCTTCCACACAGTACCCAAAACATTTCTCATAGTTGTTTTTTTTTAAAAAACACTGAATTTTGTGGCATCTCCAGTGCTGAGTGTAAGGGGACATATAAGCAGCTCATGTTAGTTAATGATCTTGATGCTTTTAAAGGAAAAAAGTTCCATAGATCTCCAAGATTTACTTAATTCCTTTTTTATAATGATGGTGCTTAAATAATTACAAACGCAAAATTAGGGGCACTCCTTATACAGTTATACAACAACAAAAAAATCTACAAAGTAAATACAAAACGGATGAATAAAACAAAGTATGTGACAGATGATGCCATTTTCTTGAAACTAGGTTGTTTAGTATAATGTCGTCAATATGGTGTCACTAAAACACAGGTCCTATGGCCTTGGCACTGAGGTGCTATTGTGAAGGCAGGTGTGGTGAGGCCTGTGGTGAGTGTTCATCACGTGATCTGAGTCATGAATGTCCATGAGGGTCTGAACCTGCTTGGCCAGTATCTCTACATTCCAGGCACGGAGATATCAATTAACTGATAAAAACACCATAACAGGGCAAGGGGGTGGGGTGGGGAATAAAAACCCTTTTCCCCTTCTGCTTTTTGAACAAAAACTCCATATTTTCATGATCTACTAAGTCCTGCGATTCATATATTTGGCCCTACTTGTGAAATTGATTCTACCATTTTTTCTCCGAATACACTACTTGAAACCGCAGTTCTAAAGCACATTGTTATATGATTAAGTATGAATTTGGTGCCCAGACATTGTTATATATTAAATATACCTCTAGACTTTTCTTGTGTTTCTGCAACAATTTGATGCCAAAGTAATTGTGGACACACACACAGACGGGCACTGAGATTAAGGCGACGCTTGGTGGGCATCCAGAGGTACCAAAGAGGGCTTAGTCGTAAATGTGTTTGGGTTTTACGAAAATAAAGTCACAAAATTAATTGTTAAATTTCTTTGGAAGAGTTCTTTTACCCCACCGTGTGGGAAGACTGAAACAGAACAAAACTATTGATTTAGGGTATGAATCCAGAATAACCTATGCAGGGTCAAACTGAGGTAAAGGTAGTCATAAAATTAACGTCGTAATAAATTTCACTTTACTTGCCTATATAAAATTTTTGCCTGAGATTTCCTCACTCTGTAGAAACATTTGTCGATCCCCTCACCAAATTCTCTTAGGTCCCGTATGACTTAGGTTAAAATCAATGAAGCTGAGAGAAAGGAAACAGGGAAATCCTGACTTCAAGGGATGGGGTTGCTTGTGTGCTGCTGTCTTTTAAATGATCTATGGCTCTTCCAGTTAACATCTGCCTCATTTTGTGGTTTCATACGTGGTTAAGTGTTGGACTTAAATATTTGCCAGTGGTGGTAGTTCTCTCTCTTTCTGCTTATATGTTTTGGTTACTTTTGAATAATTTCTTTTATTCTACATAATGGCCGTAGAATAAAAGAAATTATTTCCGAAAGTTTGCAGTATTTCACACGTGAATTTTTGTGTTTTGCAAAGCAATTTGAATGTGACTTTTAGAAGAATCTTGGAGACTTCCTTTTTTTAAATTGAAGTATGGTTGATGTACAGCAAAGTGATTCAGTTATATATATATACACACACATATATATACATATATTCTTTTTCAGATTCTTTTCCATTATAGGTTATTACAAGATATTGAATACAGTTCCCTGTGCTATAAAATAGGTCCTTGTTGTTCATCTATTTTATATATAGTAGTGTGTATCTGCTAATCCCACACTCCCAATTTATCCCTCCCCCTCACTCGCCTGTATCTCCTTAGGTAACCATAAGTTTGTTTTCTATGTCTGTGAGTCTGTTTCTGTTTTGTAAATAAGTTCATTTGTATCTTTTTTTTTTTTTTAGATTCCACATATAAGTGATATCATATGATATTTGTCTTTGTCTGACATACTTCACTTAGGATGATAATCCCTGTTGCTGCAAATGGTATTATTTCATTTTTTTATGGCTGTGTAATATTCCATTGTGTATTTATATCCCATCTTCTTAAACCAATCATCTGCTGATGAGCACTTGGGTTGTTTTCAGGTCTTGCTGCCTTAAGCACTGGGGTGCATGTATATTTTCAAATTAGAGTTTTCTCCGGATATATGCCCAGGAGTGGGACTGCTGGATCATATCGTGACCCTATTTTTAGTTTTTCTAAGGAAAAAGACTTTCTAAGTGAAATTTCCAATGAATACTTTGGCATGGGGCTCTAGGTACATCCACAATAGGTAACAGTAGAACCATGGAATGAGGCAATATTGTAGCCCAGTCAATCCAGAATGGAGATAGCTTTCTTTATACTATCCTTTTATAATATAGACAAAGTCATAGCCAAATAGAGCTGGAAGTCACTGTGCAGATTATCTGGCCCAATTCATTTCTGTTCCAGATGAAAGCTGGCTGAGAGGCTGTGAGTCTTTCCCAATGTCCTGCAGTTAGTGACTCGCTTTTTCTTCTTTATTTCATCTCTCCCCTATTAGTGCCACGCCTGCATCATTCCATGCTTTAAATGACGCTGCCTTGCACTAATCGACTTCCGTTTCCTCTCTCCTCCTTTGCCATCGATCTTGGGTCTCAGATCAGACATCATCAAACCTGCTGATTACAACTGTCTGTCGCATCAGACACAAAATTCCTTTCTTTGGCATTAATGTCTTTCTCTCTGAACTACCTTTCAAGCCAGCCTCATCTCCAAGTGCTCCAGAAATCAAATCCGCCCCTGGATCTTTCCATGGCGCCAATGCACCAGGTTCCTTTCTTCTTTCCCGCCTCTGCTTATGCTGGTTTTTTCCTACTCTTCTCCAAGAAGTTGGCCCTTGGCTAATCTTCACCCTTACTTTCCTTGACTTCTTGATCTGAACCACATCATCTAGTTTTTCTTTCCTGTTATGTGATTCAAACTAGAAAGCAAATAACTCAACTCCAGAACTCCTTTCTTGGATTTTTATGTGGATCATTTTTAACCTAGCAGAGTGCTACTGGGCACAGAGGCTGGAACCATGTGGCTGACGAAGCCCTAGACCAGCGACTGTGTCCTTCTTTCCCTCTTCTTTCACTTACTAGTTCCCTCAACAAATAAACCCCTTTCGATGCATATCTTTGCTCTGTCACCTTCTTTAGATCTTCCTTCAAGTTCTCAGTGAGGCTTTTCCAATCACTTTATTTAAAACTAAAAATGCCCTCCTCAGCCTCACTCTCCCCTTTTCCTGCTTAATTTTCTTCCAGAGCAGTCAGCACCACCAAACGTTTCTTTCTAGAGAGCCGTGCTAACCTCTTTCATGCTTGCTGCTTGTCTCCCCTCATAGAAGGGAAGCTCCATGAAGCCAAGTTTTGTATGTCTTTCTCATCACTTCATGACACGTGCTTAGGACAATGTCTGTTACACAGACCGAAGATGTGTAGACTCAGAGTCGGTCGTGAGCTGGGTGAACGTGGACACAGGCATATTCCGTGCATTCCTACAGTTCGGGGTTAGAGGGAGAACAGGCTTTGGGTCAATGACCACAACTGTGGTGAGTCCTTACAAAAAGTCCTGGCTGCTAAGGAGTGTGGAATAAGAGCCCTAATCCAGGCTCTCTTGGTTGAAGAAGGCCTCCCTAAACGAGAAATATTTGAACTGAGAATAACTAGCCTTCAGCTTCTCTGAGGAGAGAGTGAAGGGAGGGGAAATCAATTGGTTCAGCAGATATTTAAAAAAAAAATTTTTTATTTTATTGAAGTATAGTTGATTTACAATGTTGTGTTAATGTCAGGTGTACAGCACAGTGATTCTACTTATATATATATATATTTTCTTTTATATATATTCTCTCTCTCTCTGTTTATTCTATATATATATATATTCTTTTCCAGATTCCTTTCCCTTATAGGTTATTATAAATATTGAGGATGGCTCCTTTTGCTATATAGTCAATCCTTGTCGTTTATCAATTTTATATATAGTAGTGTGTATCTGTTAATCCCAAACTCCTAATTTAGCCCTCTCCTTCCCCTTTTGGTAGCCATAAGTTTGTTTTCTATGTCTGGTTCAGCAGATCTTTTTTTTAAATATAATTTTAATTTGTCCTTATTTCTTTTTTTTTTTTTTTCAAGATTATTTATTTATTTATTTATGGCTGTGTTGGGTCTTCGTTTCTGTGCGAGGGCTTTCTCCAGTTGTGGCAAGCGGGGGCCACTCTTCATCGCGGTGCGCGGGCCTCTCACTATCGCGGCCTCTCTTGTTGCGGAGCACAGGCTCCAGACGCGCAGGCTCAGCAGTTGTGGCTCACGGGCCCAGTTGCTCCGCGGCATGTGGGATCTTCCCAGACCAGGGCTCGAACCCGTGTCCCCTGCATTGGCAGGCAGATTCTCAACCACTGCGCCAGCAGGGAAGCCCCAGCAGATCTTAAAACAGGCATTTGTGCACCAAATGCCTGCTGGATGATAACAGCAAAAGGCCAATTGCCGAGCTTAGACCACATTAGACAGCACGCACACCCGTTGGGCACCATGGATGTTCACCTTTCCAATTGGTTTTTTCAACCCCGGACAGCATTGCCCACCCCCCGTCCCAGTGTGATTGCCCAGCGTAAAACTGCCATATACCTTAAAATACACTTTAAAGGAGAGGTGGAGACATAAAGTAATAACAGAAGGTCTTATAAAGCAGTCCTTATTATTAGGATATTGACTAAACTCTCATTCTCTCCCCCTACCCAACCATAAAAGTTCCCATTTTTAATTTTTTAAGACTGTATTTTGTGCTTCCTCACACACAATCTATATGGCACTTCTGTCCATAGAGCATTCCCTGGCTTGTGTCAGAGCTGGGTACCATCTGGACTCGCTACTGTTTTCCTTGTGCCAGATGCTTTTTATGGATGGGGAATTGATGCTCATCCCTTTGGCTGCCACCTCCCCCCCTTCAGTGTAAGGTTTATATTCATTTAACCTGGGTTAAAAAGTAGAAGTATTTTTCTTGAAAGCAATTCTGTCATCATTTAGTCTTCTGTACACACCCTGCAAACCCACCCGATGGGATTGGAGACAGAGTAAATTACTGCTTCGGACTAGTTTGAATCAAGTTATGCAGAAAGCAGTTTTCCAAATTTAGCATCCTTGTTTTTAAGGGTGTGTAACTGATGTATGAAAAGTTTCATACCAAATCCACAGTTCTTTGGCTTCATCAGAAGGAGGTAGAATTGAAGATTAGTTATAAGAAAAGGGGGCTGGAAATTAAATCAGAATGTCAGTGGAATCCTCTTTATACCAAGTTATGTAGTTGAATATTTGTATCCATGGGCTGTGAAGACACTTCTACTGAGAAAAGTTGACAGTGACAAATAAGAAAAACAACAGGACAGTCTGATATGATCATTTACAACCGGTTAGCGGTTAGATGGGAGGAAGACCCCGAACTCAAGTTCTCCTGCCTTTTGCTTTACTTCCCAGAAGTCAGAGGCTGCCCCTGGCATGCCTTGATCTAACTCTGGGAGTTGCTCTGCCACAGACAAAGAAAGAGGAGTTCTGTGATTCTTCCTCGGAGATCTGTCGGGTGATCTGTGTGGGGAGCTAGAATCCCTCTGTGCAAAGACTTAGAATCCAGGAAGAGGAGCAAACACACACATATCTGGACCTATGAGAGGTCAAAAGAGAGGATGACCTTTACCAGGGATGCTCAGAGAAGATTCTTCCAGAGGCAGTACCAAAAACCAGGGGTCAGGGAACAATCCTTTGGTAACACTTGTCTGTAATTAGACACCAGTAGGGTAATGCATATAACTTGGAATCTTCAAATTGTAAAAAAGTTCAGAGGACCAGGAAGGTGCTTAGGAAGTATCATAAAAAGGATAGAATGACAATAAAGAACAGTTGGAAGAACTCATGACAGGGATCAAGAGCTGGAGAGGACGAGGGTTAGCTTCAAATTTAGAATTTTACTTGGAAGGAGCATTGGGAGAGGCCCGTAATAGCTGGAGTTTTGTTGAAGATTATACCTGTGAATTTGTGCAAGTCTTGTCATCTTTTTAACGCTTTGTTCCATTATCTAGAAAACAAGGGAGTTGCATTAAATTATATATGAAACCTCTCACAGCTGTAAAATCATAATTCTAGGTCAGTGAAGAGTGTGTTTATAAGACAGGTGCTGAGAAATCAGCCATTGTATTCAAAGAAAACAAGCAGGAAAGGCAATGGATTTAAATGAAAGGAAAAGAAAGTATGCAATTAAAAATATTCTCATTTCCTTAAATTATACTTTAGGTGCCCTATTTATATATTATAAAATTACAACAGACAACTATTTTCTAGGGACAGTTTTGGCATAATAGCTACCATTTTTTTTTTTTTTTTTTTTACTTTTTTATTTATTCTTGGCTGTGTTGGGTCTTCGTTTCTGTGCGAGGGCTTTCTCTAGTTGTGGCAAGTGGGGGCCACTCTTCATCGCGGTGCGCGGGCCTCTCACTATCGCGGCCTCTCTTGTTGCGGAGCACAGGCTCCAGACACACAGGCTCAGTAGTTGTGGCTCATGGGCCTAGTTGCTCCGCGGCATGTGGGATCTTCCCAGACCAGGGCTCGAACCCGTGTCCCCTGCATTAGCAGGCGGATTCTCAACCACTGCGCCACCAGGGAAGCCCATAGCTACCATTGTTTTGGGTGTTTCCAATGGGTGAAGTGTTATGTTTAACACTTTACATATTTTAATTCATTGAATACTCAAGACCTATGAGGCAGGTGCTGTTATTGTCCCCACTTTGCAATGAGGAAAGTGAAACTTGCAGAGCTGAAATAACTTTCCTCATGTCCCATATATACCAAGAAACAGAGCCGGGATCGGACCTCAATCTGTCCTACTGCAAAACACTCGCTCTTAACCTTGACAACATCCTGTCCTGGACCAAGAATGGGCCAGATCCGTGTGTGAGATCCCTTCTTTAATTCTGTGATCATGGAACAGCTGATAAAATTTTAAGCACAACTTTTTCCCAATGTTACCTATCAAAGAACAAATATCTAGTGTTTACAGAAATGAAAGTTCTATTAAATTTCTTCATGTCAGAGTATACAGAGGGTTTATGTGCTTCTCTGGGAAGAAAAGGAAATACAGCTGTTTTGCAGGTAATAACAGTTTATTTTATGTCCTATTTTCTTTAACAGTGATTGCTCTTACTTGGAAACTCTCCTGGCATTTTGTAGGCAATAAAAACATAAAAAGAGTGCTCTTTGCAGAGAGTTTCACAAGCCTGGCCCCCAGTTCATGATCTGTGCCACAAGATGTCTGCAATCTGATTCCAGAGCTGTTTATCAACATGTCCAACAGCAACATAGAAACCGGGGCTACACTTCTGACGAGCCCTGGGTCAAGTCTCCCATCATTGGAACCCCCAACATCATTGTGAGAAAAAAAGAATCATGCCAATTTGAGAAAATGCTGAGGAAAATGTTTCCTGCAAGAAAGACACAGAATTGAAAACTTGACTATTGCAAAGTAAAAATTGCTATTTGATGTTAATAACACTTAATTGCTCTCTGATTAAATATCCTTGTCTGGGCTCAGGGCTAGTCCAGAGCAGAACTGTAAAAGAAACTCTTTGATGCCTTGGAACACTCTTTCTGAGCATCTTCACTGCTTACCCCACTGTAATCTCCTGCTCCACTGATCTCTGTAATGTCCTCTCCCGAGTGGCCCCCAGGGGACAGATTTTGTTCTCTGAACCTTCTTTGCTCTCCATTTGGGTCTCATTGGGCCTTCCTTACTACTAATAAATTAAATCTGGATGAATGGGCATGGACACCACTGAATTATTTGCCTTTTTAATTATTAATTCTTGAAAAATAATGTATCTAATTAAAACATGACTACTCTAACCTACGCATCGTGCTAGGTGCTTTGTGTCGACGAGTTATAAGTCTTCCAAGAGCCCTGTGAGATGGATATTTATGGGAGAGAAATGGGGGCCAGGCGAAGAGAAGGGATTTGCTCAAGGCCCCATGGAGATTCAGCCAGAGATGATGGTAGAAAACCTGTGCTCTCCTCACTACTCTACGTTTCCTCCCCGTGACCTTTTAGTCAAGGCCTTTGGAGATGATGCTAAAATGCTTGGCTTCTCCAGCTTGGGTTGACCCATGTGCTGAGTGAGACAGGAAGAGGGGTGCTTAGCAGGTCCACCTCTCTTCAACCGAATCAACTCTGGAATGTTCTGTCCTCCTTGCTCCTTCTTTCACTGTCTATAAGCGTCTAATAGAATTCTACTATTTCTATCATTGCTTCTTATACTACAACTACTGCTGCCTATACCCTATCATACTGTCTTACAATTGTATAATGCTCTGTTATATTGTTTCAGTTCTGTTGTTACCGGTGGAATGGTGATTTCCTCCGTTCTTGTCCTATGGAGGGAAGGAATTCAGATGAGAGACATAGAGCAGTTTTAAGTAGCAAGAGTTTTATTAAGCTAAGCAAAAGTACGCTCTCAAGAAAGGATGAGGTGGTGGTGTGATGAATTGGGAGACTGGGATTGACATATATACACTAATATGCATAAAATGGATAACTAATAAGAACCTGCTGTATAAAAAAATAAATAAAATTCTAAAATTAAAAAAAAAAAAAAAAAAGAAAGGATGAGAGCAGGCTGTCTGGAAACCAGAAGCAGCCCTGCAATGGGGCTAGGGTTGGTTTTTCAGAGTGGTGGAAAGTCCCTCCCTGTGTCCTGCGTCATTTGACTGACAAGTTGATTGACAGCTTTAGGTTATATAACTTTTCTCCTTGTGCACAGACACTTACCCATAAGCACCCAAGAGAAACACACGGGGGTTAGGGGAGGCAGAAACGGTAGTGGTAATGTATTACAAATACGGCGTAATGAACCCTGGGTTACTCTGAGTCACCATTTAGGTCTTGGTGCACTATGCCAACCTCTGCTGGCAGGTTTTATCATGTTTGGTCCTGATAAGGCTGGAAACTTAGCAGTCCTTGACTGCAAAGAGAGGCTCTCTGGGTGTGTTCCGATCAGCAGTGTCCAGGTTGGGGGAGGGAAAGATGACCTGGTCCAGGATGGGGCGGGACCTGCCCATGTCTGACTAACTACCTAATACTAGGAAGAATAAAATCTTAGTCCCAACAGTATTTCTTTCTTTTAGTTCCTCCTTGAGAGTTTAGAGAAGTCGTAACAGTACTTCTTGAACATCTCGAATTTGTAGGGCTTGACTGAGAGGCGCAGTGGAAATTTAGGTTGATTTTGTAGTTGTTATGATCTTCATCCCATGGCTAGCGACTTTGAGAAAACTTTCTATGAGTGTGAAAGGTTGATGTTTACTTGTCTTCATGGCCATGGCTTTTCAGAAGAAGGGACTTAAGAAAATCTCCTGACCTACTGCAATTTATTGATATTCAGGTCGGCATGTCCATGGGGAAACAGTTGAACAAAGTATTTGCCACTTATAATGACACTGTGAATTAACTGATGACTTAAAGGATGGTGGTGGCTCATGGTTCTGAGAATAGGACCTCCTGAGTGACCCCCGAAGCGCACATATTTCAGCATTTTAAAGGTCAGTTGGCAGAGCAGATCCCCAGGTGCAGCACCCTGGAACTCAGTCAGTCCACCAGCACCAGCAGTGGGTAGATGGTGTGGGAACTGTTCACTGACCGGGACAGGTGCGACAGAAAATGCCCCCAGGGGCAGAGCGCAGGGGTCCCAGACCACCTCCAAGTGGGGAGCTGCCCTCGGGCACCGGTAAGCAAGCTGAGGTCCAGCTTTAGAGTCACAAGCTCAGCCACGAGCTCTCCCGAGACCAATCCAATAGCCCTTAAACATTAGAGGCTCTAACAGATTGCTGGAAACAGGCTGCCCCTTCTGTGTACTTTCTCACACATGGGAAAAAATGGGACTGCAATAGAACCTAAATACACGGACAGCAATGTTTAGTGGCAAAGCTGGAAATCTGGCATCTCACGTAAGAATTTCAGAATGGGCTTCATTCCCATACAATATATGGATTTTTTGTTTTACTCTTAGAATATAGGAAATGTTAACAGTTTTTACATCTAGTGAAGGAGGCTTTTCTCCCTTGCTCAGAGACTGTTCTAAAGAACTTTTTGCATTTTCCTCACCTAGAAGGCTCTCTTGTAAGATGAACCCTTAAGAAGTTAAATAACCAATCTGTAAGAAAGGGTCTCTGTAGTATCAGCAGTGTTACTAGAAGTTCAGTGGGTTTTTTGTTTCTGCTTTTATGTTTTAGCTTTTGAAGTTCTTGAGATTATTCTGCAAATATAGTTTCTATTACATTATCTTAATATTCTTAGTAAATAGAACATTATCTCATGCTGGCAAAATGACTTTTTCTGACAATTTCAGCTTCCAAGTTACCAGGTCTTACCAGTGTTGCTTAGATAATAATCAACAGGTTTATAATAATAAGTTAAATGTGACTGTGAAAAGACCTTAAGAAAAAGCTTTTCTAATATGACTGCACATATTAAATAGCTATATAATTTTTGTGATTAACATCATTGAATATGTAAAACCATTTCACACAATCCCTGGGACATAGTTGAGCTTAACTATTGTATAAGTAAACTGCTGTGCATAAAATTGATAACACTGCCATATTTAAAGAAAATCAGATACTACTTATTAGTTTTAGTGAGTAGGTTGATTGCCCTGGTAGCCTCAACACAACATTGGGGGCCCAGATATTGAAGATTTAAAATTGAATAAAACCAATAAACTACTCTAAAGTGTACTTTATTTTGATCAGTATGTGTGTGTGCCAGGTACTACAGGTGGAGCTGAAAACCATAGATAAAAAGGCATAGTGTTATTTTCAGAAGGTCTGATGGGAACTCAGGACAAGTATAGAATTTATATATCGCAGAGTTATATTGCATATAGATTACATGTAATTTTTTTTCTTTTTTCTTAAAATTTTTATCTTATATTGGCATATAGTTGATTTACAATGTTGTGTTAGTTTCAGGTGTACAGCAAAGTGATTCGGTTATACATACACATATATCTATTCTTTTTCAGATTATTTTTCCATGTAGGTTATTACAGAATACTGAGTATAGTTCCCTGTGCTATACAGTAGGTTGTCTATTTTATATATAGTAGTGTGTATATGTTAATCCCAATATCATAATTTATCCCTCCCCACCACCTTTCCCCTTTGGTAACCATACATTTGCTTTCTAAGTCTGTGAGTCTGTTTCTGTTTTGTAAATAAGTTCCTTTGTATCATTTTTTAGATTCCACATATAAGTGATATCATATGATATTTGTCTTTCTCTGTTTGACTTACTTAGTATGATAATCTCCAGGTCCATTCATGTTGCTGCAAATGGCATTATTTCATTCTTTTTTTATGGTTGAGTAATATTCCATTGTATATAGGTACCACACCTTCTTTATCCACCCATCTGTCGATGGACATTTAGGTTGCTTCCATGTCTCAGCCATTGTAAATAGAGCTGCAATGAATATTGGGGTGCATGTATCTTTTTGAATTATGGTTTTCTCCAGATATATGCCCAGGAGTGGGATTGTTGGATCATATAGATTGCATATGATATTTATCTACAGATCACCCAGAAACATCGGAGAATGGCATAGGAATAGACAAGTACAATCTGGAAAGTACTATGATATGTACGCAGGGTATTAACTTAGTGTGATTTTGATGATATGCCCTCTAAGCCCTACTGAAGTTGAGAAGGGAAGAACAATTTGTCTAAGCCATGCATCTTAGAAGCAGAAGAATCAAGTGTTGAACAAAACATGTGTGGCTCCAAAGCTATTATTCCCAAATTCCACCTCATCCTCCCTCTCCTCCTGTCTCCATTGCACCAGATGGCATCAAATACCACACATTTTTAATTTGTTTGTTTTGTTTTTGCCTTGATAATGCATTTCAAATATTCTCTCTTGGTCCACCAGGCTTGCTTTTGCTGAGTGTGTAGGGGCAAATGAAGATGAGGCTTAGCCCAGAAGGTTAACGTCTTATTGCTCAAAACTGATTGGTTACTAAAACATGGATAATTCACAAAGTAAATCTATAATTATTATCTATACAAAATATGTAGAAACTGGAAAGGACCTTCGAGGCCTCCTCCTTCACTTTATAAATGAAGAAATTGTACCCCTCAGTGGCACAGCTAGTTAAAATCCATTAGCCAATCACTCATCAAGTGGGGCGCAGAGGATTTTATTTGAGCATTATTCAAACAATGATTTGCAAGAAAAGACCTATTATTTGTCACTTGGATTCTTGGCACTATTTTTTAAACCATGTTTGCTGAGATAAATATATGTCTTCAGAACAAACGGATTACAGGTGTGTTCTTGCCTGGGATTACGAGTTTCCTAAGGGTTGGATAGAATCAACTCATAACGAAAGAAACTAGGGGAAACTAATCTTTGCAGATTAATTTGGTTCTCCCACCCCAGTTTATGAGGCGGCAATCTTGCCATGCTTATTGATTATCAGACAAGACTACTAATCCCCTTAAGGTCATTAACTGTACTTAATTAAAGAGCAGTTAGCAAGCTTCTCTTTACTAAAGTAATGTGGCTTTTAAAAGTGATTTGTACTTTACCAATATGGTAGCCATTAATCTGAAGGTCGATTTGTCATTTACATTTTCCCAAACAAATATATTTGGTAGGTCAAGTGAGCACTGATACTTCTCACATGCCCTCTTGATGCACCGTATCTGTGATTGTCAGTTAAGAAAGAAAGCTTCCAACTGCCCTGCCATTCCTATCTTTTTGAGATTTGCACTCAATTATTGTTCGCTTAACAATCTGATGCTTTCCCTCATTTGCCAACGGTGGTGTAGGGGATAGTGCTGATTTGAAAAATAAAGTTATTTCTTTGTAACTGGCTGTGTTCCAAAAAGAACTTGAACAAGAATGAAGGAAACAGATGAATTCACATTATGGAGTAGTTCAGAGACAGAGTAAGGAAATCAAAACGGTATTCACAAAATTCACAGTTAGAAATTATAGGTTGCTGCATTTATTGTATATAATTTCATGGTGTAGTTGTAGGAATATACAGATGATAGGATTTATTGACTGGCCTCTGTAGCGTTCTCTATTTCGTCCTATGCTCTTCATTTCAGGATTGTACCTGCAAAATAGTAAATGCTCAATAACACTGTACCTGCTAGCAAACACCTGTGTGTATTGTTAGGTGTTAAGGTGTTCTTAAGGAAAAGGAAGAGTAATCATATAAAACAGTGCAAGTTCTAATAAATGCCACCCACTGCTGCTGGATGTGGCCTACAGTGCAACTGGGGCTCTTGCAGGAAAGGCTGGAGAAGTTCCCAGCACTCAGGGAAGTGAAGGCAAATCTGGGAGTTAGCACCCGGTTTCCTTTTTAGTCTATCTCGCTGCCTTTCTCTTTCTTCTAGGGTTCATTCCCATTTTCCAGTTGGAAAATGGATTCCTAAAGATGGCTCTCTAATTTGGGGACACGTAGGCAAACATTAAGCTCCCTGAAGAAACAAAACAAAACAAAGCAAACCAACAAGGTTTTATTTACAGAGGTTATTTTTGGTCTGTTTCTTGAAATTACAGTTCAAAAGTTTAG
Source organism: Eschrichtius robustus (assembly GCF_028021215.1). Lineage (NCBI taxonomy): Eukaryota > Metazoa > Chordata > Mammalia > Artiodactyla > Eschrichtiidae > Eschrichtius > Eschrichtius robustus. The sequence continues at coordinate 174,185,914 of NC_090826.1, forward strand.
ACCATGATAAATGGCGAGAGAAAAGACTGCTGTGTTTCTGTGAGGTAAGCATCAGGGGAATATATATCTAAGTGCCATGTCGCTGAATGACAGGTAGGGAGATTCTTGACCCTTTCTGATTCCAGATCCCTTTACAACCATCCTTTTCCCAGTGGGATCCACCCTCAGAGCTGGACCAAATGCGCAAAACCTCATAACACAGTGTCTGGTCCCGCTGGCACAGTCTCCAACCAACTAACATCAGCCAGATTTCCCTTCTGGCTGTGGAATATCAGCGCTATGGCACTGAGAATGTCTAGTGATTCTAATTTTGCTCTTGGGATGGAAACAAATGTTTTGGGCTAATTACTTGGCTCTTTGGGACTATCTCTGACATATTCCTCTTTTGTATTTCCAACCACAATTAATCTAACATACATATTTCAGATGCACTATTGTAGTACCAGGAGAGCAATGTGATGAACCATGGTCCAAATGAGGAGGTTTCCAGAGGACCATCAGTAGGAGGTTAAACCTTGGGGTCGGGGCCAGTTAGTAAAGGTTAGCAACTAGGGCTATAGTGTGAAGAGCATAGCAGTAATGCTTACTGAGCTTATTGGTCCCACCAAGCACATGCTTACCCCTCCTATCATGCAACCACTCGTGAGGTATGATTATTATCTCCAGTTTTCAAGTTAGGGAATTGAAGCCTAGGAGACCCTACACTTAGTAAGATGACTCTGGGATGAAGTCAAGTCCTTCTTCATTATACTAACATATTAAGAAGAGAGAAGGGAAGATGAATGAGCACTTAGAAGGGGAGCCAGAGAATCATCCCAAGCCAAGCCCACCAAGACTCAAATACTGAAGGACATGATCATTTATTAGTGATCATGACTCTTAATGTCAAGGTGAGTGGTGAGGAAAATGGTGGCAGATTTCAGGACAGTGTGTTACATACATTTGCTTAAGCTCTGTCCAGTCTAGTGGAAGGGTTGACTTTCAACATAAAACCAAATTCCAGAGAAAAGCATTTGACCATGTTTGTTGTATTAGGATGGTATAATTATGCATTAAAGCATACTGTATTAGTCAACATTTTTATTAGTCTGAGGATTAATGCATGTGGGGTAGCAGAAACCAATCCTTAACTAAATTAACCAAATTCTTAACTTTCAATCTGTGATTTGTTTTCCTAGCTGTTATTCTGTTGCCTTTCTTCAACTTTCTTTACACATGTCCATGTCTGCCAGTGTCATAGTCGTATCCAGGACATCTCTTTAATTTTCCTTCAGTGACTATTAAATTTGATAAAAGTACTTTCATTTGTATATTTTCAAGCTGCTTACCAGTTAGCAGTATTTTTAATGTCCTATTTATCTAATACAGTAGCTTGTGCTGTTTTCATAATCAGATAAGGGTCATTAAACCATTTTTGAGATTAAATAGCACAAAACCATTTTTTTTCTGTTTATGTGCCCCATTAATATTGGAGCTTATGCTTAATGTTTCAATTTTTAAATATCATTTATGTTAATGTGGAAAGGCTCTATTATCTAATTGTGAGGATTATTTCCATTACCTTCCAGAATAATCTCTGCAAATATTGGCTTCCATATTTCCTTGAACTGACTGATTTTTAACCTCGGACATTTCTCAGGACATCATTCAAAATACTGTTATATATCCTTACTTATTTAGTTTTTTAAAAAGACAATTTTTTTAGAGCAGTTTTAGGTTTTCAACAAAATTGAAAGGGAGGTACAGAGATTTCCCATATGCCCCCTATCCCTACACACTCCTAGCCATCACTCACCAAAATGCTACATTTTCTTTGCCAAGGATAAGCCTACGTTGATACATCATAGTCAACCAAAGTCCGTAAGTTTGCATTATGGTTCATTCTTTTTTTTAATTTAATTTTTATTTTATATTGGAATATAGTTGATTTGCAATGTTGTGTTAGTTTCAGGTGTACAGCAAAGTGATTCAGTTATACATATACACATATCCATTCTTTTTCAGATTCTTTTCCCATATAGGTTATTACAAATGAACTTATTTACAAAACAGAATCAGACTCACAGACTTCAAAAATAAACTTATAGTTACCAAAGGGGAAAGGTGGGGGGCGGATAAATTAGGAGTTTGGGATGAACATATACCCACTACTATATATAGAATAAACAACAAGGACCTACTGTATAGCACAGGGAACTCTATTCAATATTCTGGAATAACCTATATAGTTCACTCTTGGTGTTGTACGTGCTATGATATAAACAATGTATAATTACATATATCCATGGTTATAATAGTGTACACAATATTTTCACTGCCCTAAAAATCCTGCGCTTTGGTTATTCATGTTTCTCCCACCAACCCTGGCAACCACTGATCTTTTTATTGTCTCCATAGTTTTTCCTTTTCCAGGGTATCATATAGTTGGAATCATACAGCGTGTAGCACTTTCAGATTGGCTTCTTTCACTTAGTAATATGTATTTAATATTGCTCCATGTCTTTTCGTGGCTTGATAGCTTATTTCTGTTTTTCTTTTTTTGATAGCTTATTTCTTTTTAGCACTGAGTAATATTTCATTTCTGGATGTACCACTGTTCATATATCCATTCATCTACTGAAGGACATCTTAGGATATTTCCAAGTTTGGCAATTATAAATAAAGCAGCAATAAACATCTGTGTGCAGGTTCTTGTGTGGACACAAATTTTCAACTCCTTTGCGTAAATACCAAGGAGTGTGACTGCTGAGTCATATGGTAAGAAAATGTTTAGTTTTTTAAGAAACCACCTAACTGTTGTCCAAAGTGGCTGTACCATTCTGCATCCCCACCAGCCATGCATGAGAGTTCCTGTTGCTCCACATCCTCACAAGCATTTGGTGTTGTCAGTGTTCTGGATTTTGGCCATTCTAATAGGTATGTAGTGGTATCTCCTTGTTGTTTCAGTTTGCATTTCCCTGATGACATATGACGTGGAGCATCTTTCATATGGTTATTTGCCGTCTGTATCTCTTCTTTGGTGAGGTGTCTGTTAAGGTCCTATTAATAGCTGAAACAAAGTCATTGTAAATTTTATCCAATATCACTTACAATGATTGGAGAGAAGGGCTTTCCATGCCAAGATGTTACTTTACGCAGCCTTCAATCCACAGAAGTGGGGTTGCTTTGTGCATAACATACCTTCCGCACAGGGGTGGCCTCCTTAAGTGGCTCTGCTGCCTTGGATGAGCTCCGTCCGCCAAACTGGCCTTTCCTATCAGTGACCCAGGGCACCCACCACTTCCTCCAATGCGCCCTGCCCTTCCCCACTCTGAGGCCAGCATCAGTGATCAGACTCTATATGTTAGATGTCTCTGTATAAAGTAGTATTCGTTCCTTACCTTTATTTTTGTTTTCCTAGAAGGAGAATGATTCATGTCAAGTGTAGCTGAGAATGCAAAAGTTTTGGCAACAGCTTCGTATTTGGATTCAGGAGCCTGGAGTTCAAATCCTTGTTCATTAGAGTGGTTGCTTAATCCCTCCAAACTTCAGTGTTCTTTCTTAAAAATGGATATCAATGTCACCTCCTTCTCAGGGCTCTTATGAAGATTAAAATAGATCAGTGTACCTCGATCTGGTTTTTAAACTGTAAAAATGCCATTTTAAGGTTAGATGTCACCACACTTACTACCGTCAATAACCCGTGTAAATGTCAACGCCTTAATAGAGTGTAATATGTGCCAGACTCTGTTCCAAGTTGTTTGTTACATTAAACTCCTTTTGGTCTTCCTAACAGCCCCTAGTGGTGCGGACAGTGAAATCTCCATTTTACAGATGGGTAAACTAAGAAGGTAAGCAACTTGCTGCAGAGACACATAGCTAGTAAATAAACGAGCTGGGATTTGACTCTGGACTCTATGTTCATAACATATTATTATGTTACTATATTACACTGCTTCTTTAATGACCACTATATTACACTGCTTCTTTAATGACCATAATGCTAATGAAGAGAATGATACTAATTGCTACATCAAAGCACTGTAATGTACAAGTCTTCTTTATGGATCAGTAAGTTGGACTTTTTTCTGATCATCCTGCACTCCTTAATCATTGACCCAGCTCCTGAATAAATATTTTTGGTAAAGTAAGGGAATGACTCAGTGTGCAGAAATTTAAAATACATGTCCTAATACAGTGGGTCAACATCTCATTTCCCCTCTTGATGACAGTGTTGTTAGGAACAGCTAAATTTAAATAGTAATATAATCTTTTCATTTGATATAAAATATTAATCATGAGTTTCAACGATATTTTCAAGGAAATTATTGGTCGCATTTTTGTCTACAATGTATTCTGCCACCTTCTTTATTTTAGTTGTCCTCAGTTTAGATAAAACGCATTAAACTTGTATTTATTTCTTCTCAGGTATTCATGACACTTTAAAGATTGTTTAGTTACACTTATGCTTGTCAACTCTAGCATGTAGCTTGCCAAATGGAGTTACAATATATGCTAAGAGATGTGAATGCTTCCTAGCCGTGCTGTGAAACTTTGTCCACAATTCCTCAAATCTCTTTGTGGAGTCCCCATTCTCCCTGATGGGGGAATGTGTTGTAGTCCATTCTGTTTTTCTCAGTCATTCTAGATTTTCACTCAGTTCATTAAAAATTGTCCTTTCTTCATTATACCCCCTCGAGTAGCATCCAATTCCTGGGGGTCACATAGCACCATGGCGTCATGGAGAAGGGTCTGGCCATGATGCCATCAGGTAAGATGGGCACAGTTCTGCATGGCCTCTGGTCTTCAGTTATGTACTTGGTGGCTTCCTTGTCCTGAACCCAAGGCTTCCTTTCTTTCCATGGAACAAATCTCAACACTTACACAGTTTGTTGTTGGGCATGGGGAACTTGGGGAGATTATCTTGTGCGCTCTAAGCTTCTGGAGATTTGCAGGAGTGGAGGGGGAGGGTTGGAGAGATATTGTCTTGTGTCTCCTCACCTGTCCCTGTTTAACACCCTGACTTATGCTTCTGCTGCTCTAGGACCTCATTCACTTTATTGGGCTCCACCTAATGACTTCAGGGTCTTCCTACCTTTGTGGAATCAAACTTATCTGTGGATTCTTTGTCTCCCTTCAACTCTGCTCCCTCTGTCCTCCTACAAGGATCATGTTTTTTCCCAGCTTGAGGTGAGAGTGGGGCTTTGGAGGTGGGAGAAATGCAGTACAAAATTTGTTCTGCACGATGGCACATCCTTACGAATCTTTCCTTGTAGAAAAGGGATGTATACCTGGACTAAACACTTTGAATGAAAAGAGGATGATGGTTTTGTCCAAGGATCCGGTGTCCAAGTTTCCCTGGCTTTGAGTGCTCCTGAAATGAGAGGGGATCGACGTGAGACTGAGTGTAGGACTAGGCGGGAGATGTGTTAACATCATCTCACCACAGGTACTTAACCGGACTTCCCAAATCTAAGTCAGTGCCATTGGCAGTGGAGCACTCATCCACTTTCTCCTCTTCTTTCCCTTTCCTTTCAAAGATGAGTGTGAGAAGTGTGGAGCACCTTGCATTGCTGAAGGAGGAATGGCTGCGGTTCTGCTTCTCTGCCCCATAGAAGTCCTTCTCCAGCTGTGTCCTTTGACTGCGAGTTGCAGGACCCTTGATCCCAATGGCTCCCTCACATTCTCCCTCCTCTCTGGAAGCTCTGGACTCTATTCTGCCCTTCCATTTACATTTTTGTTCAATTATTTACATGTATTTTATTAGCAATTTAATGTTTAATTCCAAAATGTACTTAACTACTAACATTTTAACAAATAAGAATACATAAATGAGGGCTGAAATATCTAAACAATGTACTGATTGTTTCTTTTCATATTATTTTTCAAATATTTATTGATGTGCCTGTGTAATTCTTTGTGCCATCCTTGTTCTAGACATTGGAGATATAGCAATGAGCAAAGCAGACAAATTTTGGGAGTTTGTAGCCTCTCTTGGAAGACGATTATTAGGTACTAACAGTAAAAGGTGGTGTATGCCAGAAGGTGAAATAAAGGAGGTTGACTCTGTTATGGCCATAGTTTTTCAAAATTTTCATGTGTTGTAAGCATAGAAGAAAAGAGAGTCATCTCACGTAGCTGGAATCAAACTGAAGTTCAATCATTCCGCGACCATTCCTTATCACTCAGAAGTAGGTATGGAGGTGAAAATGTTAAGATAGATTCACTGTTACTTATAAAATATTACCACTGAGTAAGTACAAATTTGATGCTTCAATGGATGCTAAAGAGGTAAACACTGAGTAAAGAAAGACATATGATGAAAATACAGTTTCTTTAATTATATAAGAAATATAAAATGTATATAAATAAATACATTTTATTATTTTATTTCAACATTAAGCATGCAGATATGTAGCATGATACTGGTGAGTCTGACAAAAAGATTCTGGAATGACACTCAGCACAGTCATCCAGAAAAATAGTCCTGACTACATTGGAATTTGTTGTTAAAAATAAACCAGCATGGAAATATGACTCAAAATCAACTAAACGGTTTTTGTTAGGGAAACTGCATCAATACAGCAAACAGAAACATTTAGGAATCAAATAGTTGTATGGTATGTTATGGTGGAATTTGTATTAATGTTATTAAAACAATCAGGAGAAATTTGGTTGGCTTTGTACCAGGCAACTGGAAATGAGATCTATACCTTGGGAGTCCTGGTCCCAGATTGTATTTGCTTTTATAACACTTATTTCTTCTCACCTCCAGTACTCTTTTTTTTTTTTTTTAAACAAAGATTTCCTTTCACCAGAATTGTGCCTATAATGTGTAGCCCTATCTCCATGAACAGTGCCTGCCCTATGTCTAGCCAGATGAATAAGCTATTTGCATGTTGCTGATTAAAAGGGAAGTCTGTAAATGTATATGAATGTCTGGTCACATTGAAAAAGGAAATCTCAAAAGCTGACAAAATACCTTCCCCCTCTTTATACAATCCAACAGCTTGAGTTCTTGTACATCCGCTAAGCCTTATGCCGCATCTTTTTAACAGAGAATGAACCAGTGCGTGAAAAGCAGCCAGGAAGACTTTGGCTTCATGGATCTGCATGAAACGAATGCCCCATGGGAGCCTCTTCCTGCTCCTCCATTCCTCTGTTTCAGAATCCCTGGCTGCTGGTATTTGAATGATGTAGCAATAGGTACTCATGGGATTTCCACCCAGCAGTGAGAAGAAGCCCAGTTTTAGATCATAATAGACCAGCTACAAGTGAGGAACACAGAATGTTATCAGTCAGCTTTTACTTTGGTGCCATAGAAAAGGATTGAGGGTGGAGGAGTGGGGAGTAAAGGAGAAATTGGGTAGGAGAAGATTATGTATCTTGTCAGTTTCCTAAGTTGCACTGGGGGACCATAGAGATATTTATTCTAAACTATGTGAAGAGAAGCCATTGGTAAAAATGAATGTTATTTCAAGAAGTGGCAGGTTGAGAATTAGACAGCTACTGCTGATGTGGTCAAAAGGGGTCATTTAGCACACTTACATCTTGAAGAGTGATTAGAGAGGTGTTCCTAAAATCCTTAACTTCTGGGAGTAAATTATGTGGAAGCTCATTGTTTTCCCAGAACATCTCAAAGTTGCACATGTGAGTAAAACCCTCTGTCTTCTAGTTCTGAAGCCAATTAATACATTCGCCTGTATCAGATTTTTCATCTAGGCCATGTATTCACCTCCTAACTGAGTCATAAAAATAGTAGTTGGAATGGTCAAAAGGCAACATTTCTTCCACCCTTATCCAAAACAGATAGGTCTTTATTTGAGATTAACTTGTTTTTCTTCCACCATTAGAATTAGACAATTCATTTGACCAAACTACTTCACTTTTTATGTTTATTTTACATTTATTACTGGAAAAAAATTTTTTTGCCCAGCGTACATATGTTTGGTTGGCATTGTGTAAGATGCTGGGAATAAAAAATAAATAAATAAATAGAAAACTACAGTCAATCATCTAGCCCATAGCTGTTTGTTATGTTGTAGATGTTGATGAAAGGTTTGTTAATTGAAGAATGTCTATCATAGGAATAAAATCCTATTTGTAGCTCTAAGGGAGTGGTCCACACTGTCTGGGACAGACCGGGAACGTTTCTCAGGAGAGGTGACTCTTGAATTGGGTCTTTAAATATTATTAGAAAGTCACAATTTAGAGGAAAAAAAGTTCATTTTGAAATAGAGAGCCTATTTTGTGAGAGACATGAAGGACAAAATGCAGAGCATATTTAGGAGACAGAAATTTGGTGTGAACACAATATGTAGGGTGTAAGTAGGGTAGGGAGAGAGAACAGGGATGAAGCTGGAAGTTGGAGGCCAGGGTTCGGAGAAGGCACAGACTTGTATTTTACTCCCTATGGCACGTTCAATACCAACAGGGCCTGGTTTTTAATAGGGGTCGAATGAATATTTCTTGAGTAAATGAATGGTGAGATGAATGGATAGATGGATGGAATGAATATTATTATTTTTTAATATTTTAAAAATATCTAAACTTTTTATTGAAGTGTAGTTGATTTACAATGTTGTGTTAATTACTGCTCTACAACAAATTGACTCAGTTATACATGTATAGATATATATTTACATTTGTTTTTATATATTCTTTTCCACTATGGTTTATCATAGGATATTGGATACAGTTCTCTGTGCTATACAGTAGGACCTTGTTGTTTATCCATTCTGTATATAAAAGCTTACATCTGCTGACCCCAACCTCGCACTCCATCCCTCCCCCAACCATCTCCCCCTTGGCAACCACCAGTCTGTTCTCTATGTCCATGATTCTGTTTCTGTTTCATAGATAGGTTCATTTGTGTCATATTTTAGATTCCATATGTAAGTGATATCATATAGTATTTGTCTTTCTCTTTCTGATTCACTTCACTTACTGTGATAATCTCTAGTTGCATCCATGTCATTGCAAATGGCATTATTTCATTCTTTTTTATGGCTGAGTAGTATTCCATTGCATACATGTACACCTTCTTTATCAATTCATCTGTTGATGGACATTTAGGTTGTTTCTATGTTTTGGCTATTGCAAATAGTGCTGCTATGAACATAGGGGTGCATGTATCTTTTTGAATTACTGTTTTGTCCAGACATATGCCCAGGAGTAGAATTGCTGGATCATATGGTAATTCTATTTTCAGTTTTCTGAGGAACTTCCATACTGATTTCCATAGTGGCTGCACCAACTTACATGGAATGAATATTATAATGAGGCTGTTAGTTTCTCTTATAGACAAGGAGAGGTCACTGAAAATTTTAAACAGGATGGTGACACCAGATGTATGGCTCAGATGGAAGAATTTGTGGGCTGGATAACTGAGGGATTAACTAGGGTCAGGGAGATCACTGAAGTAGCAACACACTTGGCTGCTGAGAAGTTCTAAGGGGAATTTTGTCCAAGGTAAAAGAGTACTGAAGCAAGAGCTAGATATGAAGCAGAAGCAACAGATAATTGCTGACATTTGGCTGTTGGGAGTGGAGAGTTAAGGGCGACTGGCTGAGCAATTGATTCAGACCAGTGGCCCTTGAAGAAGTTCTGTAGCTTTTAGGGAGAGATGTCCCATAAGTTGTAAGAGACATAGGTCTGAAAGTCACATGTAAAAGTTGGGTTTTTGGGACATAGCAGTGGGCGTCATTAGACTATAAATGACATTTGAGGGGAAAAAGAACATGAGGATGGAATTTTGAGGATCATGAAGTGTACAGAAAGATCCAAAGAGGAGATAAAAATATGGTAGAGGGAGACATAAAAACAACCAATTAAGAGAGGACCAGGAAGAAGTACAACTGGCTATTTCTTGTTCATTGGGACACTGAGTAATGTCATGTATTGGAGTTACTGAATATAATTCTTTTTTCAGTCTGTTTGGAATTTTCACTGATCACAATGCTCATATACTATCAGTAGCTGGTTTAATGTGATTGTGCCGTTTAACTTTGCTTAATGAATATTTTGGATACGATGGTGCTTTGTGATATTTTTCAGAAAGAGGCTACATTTTTCTCTTATGTTAATATTATTATCTTTTTTATTGATACCAGGTGAATACTTTGCCTCATAGTCTACCTTTCAAAGTAATACTAATGACACAGGTTTTTTCTGTTAAGATCAGACAAAACCTAGAGAAAACAGTGACAAACTTAAGTCAGAACATAAGATATTTTCCAGAAAGAAAAAGAAGGAGGAGGAGAGGTAGGGGGGCATCCACACAAATCCCAAGAGATCAGAAAATTTCAACTTTCCTTTTCATTTTTTGAAGACTGTTTTCTCTCTTGGAAGTTATCCACTACTCAGAGAGACCAGGTGAGTCAAACTTCGTCCCAAATGGGCATTTGTCCAGATCCCCAAATTCGATACAATTTAGCACAAATTGTCAGTCTGTGCTGAGAATAGCAGGGTCCACTTTGGCGCCGTTCTCCAGGTCATTTTGACAGAGCTTTGAGGGGAAATCACAGCACTTACAGGCATAAAGTCATTAGTCAGCATTTCAGTCACCACCCGCCCACTGTGTCTTTCAGGACCTAGAAAGCAGCTGTTGCCCCTTCTAGAAAATCAGGGAAAGTGTAGTGCAAAAGGGAAATCAATTAATTCTACAAATAATAACGAATACTAATAAGGTAAATGAGATCGTGGGAACAAATTAAGAAATGCATGGGGCTTCTTTTTTCCCTTAGCACACAAATTGGTTTTTATAAATTAGGACATTAATGTATATATAAATCTGGCTGCTGCTTACACCATTCATTTATTATCCCTTCCCGAGACACATGATAGCTATTTAGAGTCTATTAAAAGCCTTAGTTGAATTTTGAGCTTGTTTATGAAATGAGAACTAAATGTCCAAATTTCTCTAGCCTCACTACCCCCGTCTATTTTTTTTTTTTTTTTAATAAACTGGGGAGGGGAAGGGTTACATATTTATTTATTTATTTATTTATTTATTTATGGCTGTGTTGGGTCTTCGTCTCTGTGCGAGGGCTTTCTCTAGTTGCGGCAAGCGGGGGCCACTCTTCATCGCGATGCGCGGGCCTCTCACCATCACGGCCTCTCTTGCTGCGGAGCACAGGCTCCAGATGCGCCAGGCTCAGTAATTGTGGCTCACGGGCCCAGTTGCTCCGCGGCATGTGGGATCTTCCCAGACCAGGGCTCGAACCTGCGTGCCCTGCATTGGCAGGCAGACTCTCAACCACTGCGCCACCAGGGAAGCCCTACCCCCGTCTATTTTTATTCATTATTTACTTGCTGAGACTGATTAAAAAGACGATGTTACGGTTTTCTTTAAAATCAGAATATATATTACCCTATTCATAAGCCTAGAGTTAAGATACTGAAATATGGAAGGAAAGATCATTGCGTGGTCAGGGTACAGAGTAATAATCCTGGATTTGCTTACCATGGACCCTGTGAATGTCTGGTTTACTTGAACCTGAATCAACCTTAATGTGAAGACTACATGTTTTCATAGTTTTTAGGTACACTTCATGCTATTTTTCTTGTCTTGTTCTAAAATTTGAGCAGGTTCCTTACTGGTCAAGACAAAGTAATACACAAAACGGTGAGAAATATACTCCTTCACTTAACAATCATTGAGTCTCTTCTGTGTTTTAGCAACTGTGAGGGATGACGAATACAATAGTAAGATATGTCCCTTGAGGAGTTTGGATTCCTAGTTAACAGTCCACTGTGGAGACAACACAAAACAACAAGATATCATTAGATAACCATAATTATTTAGACCAGATAGAATTTTTAAAATGTATTTATTTATTTATTTATTCACTTGCATACTTATTTATTCCACAGAAGATTTGATATAATGCACACACACACACACACACACACATACACACTTTTGCAAAAGTAAACATAGATAACTGAGATAGTTGAGGAGAAAGAAAAATATGGGCAGTAAAATAATAACAAATAAAACCAGAGCTAAAATTGCACCCAGAAATGTAGACCATGTGGGTCCATCCAGTTGTGATTACTAGAGATGGTCAGAAAATTTGTTCTGTAAGCTTCCCAGAGGCCAAAGTAAAGAGGAAAACAAAGTCATTTACAAGGTCAAATGCCCCAAAGATAATAGCACCTTTTCAACCATGTCATCTGTAGTCACCATTTACTGGGCACTTATATTTCTCAATTGATTCTCCCAACAACTGTGAAAACACAGAAGGACGAAAGGGTTAAGTAACTTGCTCAAGGATCTACGTCTAATAAACAGCACAGCTGAGATCAGAAGTCAAGGTTGTTGGACTTGCGAGTCTGACCCCCATCCCCTGCTATACTGTCCTGTCCCCTAACACCCATTGTCTTACAAGACCTGTGGGAGCAGTTGTTCCTGGATTCACTATGAGGTGATATGTAAGAAGCTTCTCCAAATGCCATGGAAACAGAGGAGGAAATATTTCTGCCTGTGTATTTTAGAGGAGACAGTGAATCCATAGGAACATTGACCTATGTGTACTTTTAATAATTTGTATGATTTTAGAAAACAGTTTTTACCATCACCCGGATTCCTTCCTGGTGGTTCTCTTTTAGACATGCAACCACAGCACCCTATATTTTAACTTTTTTTTCCTCCATAAGTCGTTGAACAATTCTAGAAGATATAATATTGGTTATGGAGATTGTCTCACAAAACTCATATTTTAAAAAGTATCTATAATGCTCACAAAATATTTAGAAACCTGCCAAAATTTGGTTGCAACGTGTCATATTTCTTTAATCAATAGGCCAAGGATAAATGTGCCATTTCAGAGCTGTGTGTGAAGGCTGGGAATCAGTAAAACGGTATTTTTTTATGAGTTGCATAAATGCTTTGTGGTGTTACTGAAATATCTTAATTGCTTTTATGAATGTATTTAATGAGTTCCATTTAAAATGCGATGTTATTTACCTTATGGGACTAAATGACTCACTGCATCCAGACACTGTGAAAACCCAAAGGAACACTGTTTTTTGCCCGCGGTGCAGGGTGAACCAGAAAGCTCTAAATCCAACTGTTAGTCGCTCTGCCCTGCCTGTGTAAGCTGTGTGCTGTGCCCACAGGAGATCTGGGCTGGGGACTCTCTGTCCGGCAGCCTCTGGTCTGGAATCGAGGCTTAATTGAATAACAGCAGGGGCTTCAGCTAGAAGAGATGAGATGGCCAGTCAAGATGGCTACAAGGTCAAGAAACAGCCTCAGAGGAAGTAATGTTTATGTCACTGAGTTGGTGGAAGATCAATTTCCAACAGTTAGTGAGTTGCTGGGAAGAGTTTTGCTTTATTGTGGAATGAGAAAGAGTGAAGCCAAGGGGAACCCCTACTATGCTAGAAGCCTCGTAATCGCTGTAGCTCAGAGCCAGAGCTTTCATTTTTCTTGGAAGCCTTTTTTTTCCCATAATTTTATATTTTATTTATATAACTTGGAATTTTTAAAATTTGATTTGATTTTTTAAATTGGGGTATAGTTGCTTTACAATGTTGTTATTTTCTGCTGTACAGAGAAGTGAGTCAGCTATATGTATACATATATCCCCTCTATTTTGGATTTCCTTCCCATTTAGGTCACCACAGAGCACTGAGTAGAGGTCCCTGTGCTACACAGTAGGTTCTCATTAGTTATTTATTTTATACATAGTAGTGCATGTATGTCAATCCCAATCTCCCAATTCATCCCACCCTCCCTCCCTTCTCCCCTTGGTGTCCGTACACTTGTTCTCTACATCTGCGTCTCTATTTCTGCTTTGCAAATAGGTTCATCTGTACCATTTTTCTAGATTCCACATATATGCATTAAGTAATAATAATAGCTGATTCTGATGAACACCTACTATGTGCCAGGCCCAGTGCTAACACTTTCACATGCATGATCTCGTTTTGTCCTCCCGGCAAATCTAAGCAGCAAGTATTGCTATTATTGTTCCAGTTTTACCTATGAAGAAACAAAGCCTTGGTGACTTTGCTCAAGGTTATACAGGTATTGACTGCAAGAGGGAGAATTTGAAACTAGCACTTAGCCACAAAATTTCCTTGTCATTTATATACTTATTTATTGTTTTGAGCCCACTTTATTGTTATAATTTACATATAGTAAAATTTGTTCTTTTGAAATGTACAGTCCGAGTTTTAACAAGTCTTCACAATCATGTAACCTTTACTCCAATTGACATGTAGATCAGAATATTTCTGTGACTTCAATAAGTGCCCTCATGCCCCTTGCAATTAATCCCTTTCCCTCACACACAATCAGTGGTCATCAGATTGATTTCTGCCTCTCTAGTTTTGCCTTTTCCAGAATATCATAATAATGAAATAATCTAGTTTTAGTCTTTTGTTTCTGGATTCTTTCACTTAGAACAATGTGTTTTAGATTTATCCATGTTGCAGGTATTAGCAGTTTGTGCCGTTCCATTGCTGATACGCCACCATTTACTTATTCATTCACCACTTGATAGACACTTGGGTTGTTTCCAGTTCTGGGTTACTGTGAATAAAGCTGCTATTAACATTTGTGTACAGGTTTTGTATGGACATATGTTTCATTCCTTTTGAGTAAATACCCGAAAGTGAGATTGCCGAGGTGCGTGGTGTGTATTTAACGTTATTAGAAGCTGACACACTGTTTTCAAAAGTGGCTGCACCATTTCTGATGAGTCCCCATTGTTCCACCTCGTCAGCAGTTAGTATTGTCTATCTTTTAAATTTTCGCCATTCTTATAGGGGTGTAGCAATGTCTTACTGTGATTTTATGTTGTATTTTTCCTAATGACTAATGATGTAACATCTTTTCATATCCTTGTTTACCATCTGTATATTTTCTTTGTTGAAATATTTGTTAGAAATTGGATCGGACTTCCAGTTTCTGGTTTTGCATGTAAGGAGCTTGGAATTTGCCCCTCCATCCTGACAACCAGTGAAAAGCTCAACAGACTGAGAAATCAAGAACTCTTCTTGGGTCCATAATAGAAGGGATGAAATGGCAAACTGCTGCCTCATGATTGGAGTGGACAGCACATTGTTGGTGGGTATGCAAGATGGTAGAGACACTTTGAAAGATAATTTGACTTTTTTTTTTTAAAGAAATAAGACGAAGCATATTCTTACCATATGATTCAAAAATCATGCTCCTTGGTATCTACCAAAATGAGTTGAATATTTATGTCCACCCAAAAACCTGCACATAGATGGTTATGTCAGCTTTACTCATAACTGCCAAAACTTGGAAGCACAGTTTAGTAGGTGCATATACAAATAAACCATGGTACAGCCAGACAATGGAACATTATTCAGTGCCTAAAAGAAATGAGCTATCAAACCATGAAAAACATGGAGGAACATTCAGTGCATATTACTAAGTTTAAGAAGCTAATCTGAAAATGCTACACCCTGAATGGTTCCAACTATGTGACATTTGGGAAAAGGCATAACGGTGGAGACAATAAAAAGGTAGGTGGTTACCAGGGTTGGGGAGTTGAGGAAGGGATGAATAGCCAGAGCACAGAAGATGTTAGGCCAGTGAAAATACTTGTATGATATTGTAATGATGGATATATATTAATATACATTTGTCCAAACCCATAGAATGTATCAATACAACATCAAGTGACCTGTAATGTAAACTATGTACTTTAGTTAATTATGATGTGTCAAAGTAGGGTTTTTCCTTGTTAAAAATGTACCATTCTGGTGAGTGACATTGATAATAGGGAAGGTTATAGATAATAGGGAAGGTTATGCATGTGCGGGGGCAGAGAGTATATGGGAAATCCCTAGACCTCCTTCTTAATTTTGTTGTAAACTTAAAATTGCTTTAACAAAATAAGATGTTTAAAAAAAGTAAAGAAAAAAAGAGAGTTAAAACAATTGGATTGTTTGTCTTATCATTGAGATTTCTTTATATATGCTGGATATAAGCTCTTTCATTCATTCATTCTGCCAGCCTCCTACCAAACAATCAATAAACATTTATTGCTTCTGTATTGCTTTAGTGGGTTAAATAGTGTCCCTCCAAAATTCAACTCCACCTAGAACCTCAGAATGTGACAATATCTGGAAATAGGTTCTTTGCAGAGGTAATTCATTAAGGATCTCAAGATGAAGTCCTCCTCCATATAAGATGGGCTCTAAATCCAATGCCCAGTGTTCTTATAAGAAGAGGAGAGGATGTAGAAACATGGGGAAGGCCACGTGAACATGAACGCAGAGATCTGAGTTATGTACCACAAATCAAAAACACCAAAATCTGGAAAAGGCAAAGAAAAATTCTCTCCAGAACCTTCTGAGGGAGCATGGCCCTACTGACATCTTCATTTCAGACTCCTGGCTTCCGAAAGTGTAAGAGAATACATTTTTAGTGTTTAAAGACCCCACTTTTGTGTTAATTTGTTGTAGTAGCTCCTGGAAATGAATACAGACTCTATTCCAGGAAATTGTGTCTACTAAAATAAATAATACGCATTGTCTATAAACAGTTCAAAGAGTGATGATACAAAATAAGCTGAGAGCTGTTTGCTGAAAGCATCTGCAACATTCTTATAGAATCAGTAATATTTGAAATTATTTTTGAAAGGATGAGTCAGCACTGCCCGGTCAGATGGAGGGTGGGGAAGAAGTTTCAGAGAGGCAAGATAAGCAGAGCAGACGAAGCAAAATTGTTGAGCCTGAGAGGACTTGGTGGGGATGAAAATAGTGTGACTCTCACACAACAAAGAAGCGGGGCGGGGGGGTGGGTAGTGCATGGTCCGGCCTTTCAAGATGGTTCTTTTGCTCTCTGTGCATCCCCTGCTCGGCCAGGCCCTGCTTCATTCACAGGACTCTCCAATCCTCTTAATTGTAGGGCTTAATCAGTAACTGCTTACTCGCTTGTCCCCGCCCACCCCCGGCTGCTGGTTTCCCTGGTAACTGATGAGCCAATTGGAAGTCAATTCCCCCTATAAATGGGAGGTAGACTCCTCCCCCCCATTAGCGACCCCTTCTGCCATCATCAGTGTTGCTTCGGGACTCTTTGGCTTCAGACGTGTAGGATTCCCCCATCCAATAAACCATTGGTATCTCTGTCACTGTTTCCTGGCTCTTTGGACTCACAGCTGGGCAACTACAACGCTTACAGGCCTGCGGGGTGCAGCCTAACAGGTAGTAAATAAGGTGGAGCGGTTAGGAGGCGGAAATAATCTGAAAGGACTTGTATGCCATGCTAAAGAGTCTCTGTTTTGTAGGCAATTTAGAAGAAGCCAAGATCTTTAAGATGGAGAACAACATAACCAGGCACCAGTACACTGGAGTGATTAAGAGCTCGAGTTGCCTGGACCTGCGTCCCGGCTCTGCTGCTTATGAGGTATGTAAGCTTAGGCAAGTTTCTTCTCATTTATCTTTCGTCTGTAAAATGGAGATAATATAGGCAAAGCACTGATGTGAAAAGTAAACGAATTAAACAGGTATAATTCTTAGAACAGTGTCTGGCATAGACTAGGCCCTTCACTGAATGTCACTTTACTTTCTAGTGTGCATTTTATTAATAAAAAAATTCACTCTGGCAACAATGTGGAGATACTGAGTTGGAAAAAAGTCATAAAACAGTAGCATTTATTTTAGGAAAAGTCCTAATAATGTAGTGAGGATGAAGGAGAGGTCTTTGGAGATATTTCTTAAGTAGAATCAAGGGGCTGTATTGATCAATGTGATGTGAAAAATTAGGAAAAAAGGGAAAATGTTGGCTCAAAGATTTCTGCTTTTACGCAGTAGATACTTAGGTCATTCAGCAGAGAACAGGAATATACGACAAGCAATGGGATTTGAGAGCAGTATGGCAGGGAGCAGGGAATACATTTTATTTCAGACATGGTAAGTTAAAACTGACTGACGTGCAGGTCGGGAAGCTTAGAAGGCGGTTTAGAAGGCATGCTAAAAGAAAGGGAATGGGTGAAAAACGCTAAAATAATTCTTAACCACTCTTGATGAGAATCATCTGGTGCTCTTGTTAAACACGCGCATCTGTAGGTCCTGCTCAAATACTGCTGAGTCAAAATACCTAGCAAGCGGGCCTTGAGGAATTGCATTTTAAGAGCTCTTCCTAGGTGATGCTTATTCATATAAGAATCACTGGCTTCTGGAAAACCTGTAAGTCTCCAATTCTGGCTGTGCATTAGAATCATCTTGGGAACTTTAAAAAACGCTCATGCCTGGGCTCTGTCTCCAAGAGATCCTAACTTCATTGGTCTTGGGTAGAGCTACAGCTTCAGCCTGTTTAAAAAGTACCCCAGGTGATTCTCATTTGCAGCTAAGAACTAAAAGGGGAAAAAAGAATACTTGAAGGCAGGAGGAAAGACATGAAGATCTGAAAAGGATTCATGTAAGACAGAAATGAAGATATCTGCAAGTCAGGTGAGGAAAGGTTTTTTAAAAGTAGGAATAGGTAACATTACTGAACTTGGTGGACGTTGACAGAGGAGAAACAGGACTGAACATAAGCTAATGTATTTGACCAACAGGAGATGAGTGATTTAGGGAGGGTATCTTCAGTGGAGAGGAATAGGTACAGGAACAAGAGAAAGGGCCGAGGACACAAAGAATAGCTACTGCTTTCACCGAGTCTGAAGAGATGGAACAGCTTACAGCAAGAGCAAGGTTACTATTCTCTCTCTATATTATATATAAATGAATAAATGAATATATATAAAAAAACAGGATATTTGTAGTTGAGAAAAGTACCAGAGGAAGTGTTGAAGCCATCATGTTAAAGCAAATTTCAAGGAGCAAAATCTTGAAGGAGAAGAAATTGAGAGTTTTAGAGGTAGAGAGGAAAGACAGTCCTCTCCCTGAGAATTAGAGGCAAGGATGAAAAGAAGGGAACGTATGCAGGGATGGGAACATATTTATCATGTGCTGTGAAAGAGGGATTGGGGGATGTTGGAGGGCTTGAGGGCATGTGAACTGTTTGCACGGAGAATGCAAAAGGAAACTGACTGATGACCAATATAAACACTACTGGACAGTGTTTAACAGTGCTACTGGACAGTGCAAGTTATTTCTGTGAGCCTCAACTTTTTCATTTATAAAAATATAGTTTATATATTTCATTTATATAAACTATCTCCTAATAGTTTATTTCTAGGATAAATAAAACAAAGCACTTAGCACAGGTTCTAATACTTACAAATGCTCATGAAACATTAATTCTAATCCCCCCAACTTCCCTGATTCTTGTCTTAATCAGAGCCTGAGAGGCCACCAAGCAGATACTTATGAAGTGCATTCTAGTACTATCAAACTCTGTGAGATATGTAAGAAACATACTTTTTTCTTAAAACTCAGCTCAAGAAGTTTTCTCAAAATGCAGCTAAGTTTTTGTGGAGCAGCTCTAGAAAGGAGACTTGAAGCATCTGGTCTACTGAGAAGGCCAGCATTCAGTTTCCTCCTTGGCTCTTGATTCAAGCATGTTGTCATTGAGACATCACTGTTTGCCTCTTTCAGTGCAAGACTTTGGGGGTGTGGGAAACAGCCTGATGCTTCAGGGTCATTACAGGGCACAGGTAATATTGTGAGGTTGTTTCTGATCCTGCCCCACCTAAGCTCACTGTTGCCTTTCCTTCTCGGGGAGCTCCCCACCATTTGGTAATGCCTTTCCCCCAGGAACAGGGCATAGAGTCATGCTCTGAGATTCCATAAAACGATCTTAGGAAGTCAGAGCACAGGACCCATCCCCCTATTCAGCTTTCTGATATTCAAGCTATCAATGGCTTTTTTCCCATCCTTTCCCAAGTACCTCCATCGCTCCATAGCCTGTGTCCAAAGTAGCATAGGTTGGAGTATCCTGGAAAGACTGACAGGGAGCCCTGCTATTTATAATTCTCAAGGCCCCTGCCCACAAACATCTTATGACTCTGTATTCCCTTAAGGGCTTTAGGCTTTTTCAAATCAAAATCGTGAAGAGAACTCTTTTACCCTCGCCCCTTTTCTGCCCTATCTTAGCCTCCCCTGAGACAATGAGCAAACAGCTTGACTACTTGGGAAGGAGGGAATGTGAGAGAAAGTATTTTTCCACAAAATTTAATCAGTATTTCAGAAGGGTCAACCCTGTGTTTATATCCTGTAAATTCTTCTTCTGATGTCAATGTACTCAAATCTCTTATCTAACCCAGGCCAGAAAAAAATTAGTGATAAATTCTAGACCAGGTCAGTGTGTCATTTTGTAACTGTATAGCAATTGAGCTGTGACTCCAAAGAGAGAGAAAACCCCCTGGAATTAGTCTGATTAAGTAGCAGCCTATTTTGCATAGTTTCTACATAGAATGCCAGACTTCCACATCTTGAATAGTGAATACACATTTGGAGAATTGTATAATACGGCAGAGTATCTGTATGATGTAGACACTTGTCTCAATAGGCATGCTCATTGTTCATTTTAAAAGTTCTTTATCATTGTTTACCTTAGAGTAGATGTTTCTCATTTTTAAAGAGCCCAATAGAATATAATTGGCATAAACTGCTTAAGAACAGACTTGATAAAATTCTTTGAAAATGTTCAAAACTTTCTGTTAGCCTAATGACTGCTATGGAATGCAGCTGAACTGGATATTTGACTGTAGACTTGTCTTCTATGTTAACAAATCTCAAGGGAAAATAGAAGTTATATGTTCTTTATGCAAAATTTGCAAAACACCTGCCAGGGCTGTTTGATTTTTGCCACACCGTGGGGGTACAATTCTCATTGTATTATGTGAGAGGTGCTCTTAAGGTACGATTCTAGACACCTGCCATGTGACAGAAGATGCAATATCAAGAAATTAAAGATAAGGAAGTTGTGGCATAAAAGATCAGAGCAAGAGTGTTGAAATTTACTAAACAGGGAGTGAAGTCAAATTCTAAATTTGGATATAAAACAGTAAAATTAGCCTGAAAGAGGATTTCAATGCAAATAGAAGAAACAATGATTCTAAACATTCTGAAGTCATTAACCTCAAGAATAGGTAAAAGTATAACTGCGGGGCCGGTCCAAGATGGCATAGGAATGTACTGAACTCACTTCCTCCCGTGGACACACCCAATCTACAGCCACATAAGGAAAAATTACTGATGGAAAAAACTCAATTACCGCTAGAAAAAACCTGATAACTGGTTGAACAGCTTCTTAACGAGGAATAAAAAGGCCATATCAAGATGGATAGTCAGACAAGTTCTCACCAAAAATCCCACTCTCAGCACAGATGCAATAGGGAGAAATCTTGTGGGTCTGGGACTACTCCCTGAGAAATGGGGGGTTTGTGTCCCACATTGGACACCCCAGTGCTTAGGACTTGCCCTGGAAAGATAAGACCTCCACAAAACATCTGGCTTTGGAAACCAATGGGGCTGATATCTTTGGGACCCAGGGTCCTGCAGGGATCTGAGCTACTCCTTTTTTGAGGGGCTTGCTTGTGGTCTCCCTGGTCTTGGGACCCAGCACAAAAGCAGCAGTTAGAGAAGTGCCAGGACTCTGTGAAAGAGATTCATTTGCTAATCTTGAAGTATCTGGCAGAGGGGCAAGGACAAGTTGGGACTTTGGGGATGGAGGAGCTGGTGAGCCATTTTTGCATGCTCCCTACGCCTTGCTAGGAGAGACAGGAGAGGGCAGACGCAGCTTTGCTGAAGCCAGGAGCAGCCCACCCCAGCACTCTTCTTCCGCGGGGCTGAATTTACGGGCATACCCCAGCCTAGCGCTCTCACCCTGCTGGGCTAAAACCGTGAGTGTGTCCACGCCGCCCCTTGCTATTCACCTGCACTGCTAAAGCTGGGGGGTGAGTGCATGCCACCCAGGGAACATCCCTCAGCTGTCTGGCTCTGGTGGCCACAGGGCTGTGCCCCTGGAGCCCACAGGACTAGCAAGCAGAAGGACAGATATGGATGTGTTGTTACAGCCAGGGCACTGCACAGGCAGCAGACTAAAACGCACCCCAGTAGCCTGGGAAAAAGGCCCATCTCCTTGACCTAGAGCTGCAACCTGAGGGACAGGCCTCGGGTTTGCCCCAAACCTAGAGGCTACTGAGGCCCCTTCAGAGAAGACAGGCGGGAAGACACCATCCTTGCACCCTCCCTTGGCCTCACCACAGTTCTCTGGTAACTCCCAGGAAGGAGCCTATTCACCCCAATTTTTGCAATTGTCACCTAGTCGAAAACCTCCAGATTTCGTGGTCTGGAGGCCAGCAGGATTTACTATTGCGGGACCACAGTGTTAGATGTATTAGCATACTTTAAAAGCTGCTGCCTAGGAGCTGGCTTCCAGTCAATCTGAATCCAGGTGCTGGCTGGGATCCCTCCCTGGGGGGCACTGACAGGTCATGGCACACCCTCAGCAATGGGGTCCTACCGAGAATAAACCAGGCTACCTTGATAGTCACAAAGGTTTAGGAAACAACCAAGAGCTAGAGCAAGGTTGAATAATCAGGTTCATCTCCAACACAGGACTCCTTCAAGACTGGGAGAGCTAACTTCTCCACCTAACATATAGAAACAAACACAAAGGGGAACAAAATGAGGAAACAAATACGGTCCATTTTAAAGAAGACAGAACCTCAGAAAAAGACCTTAAAGAAACGGAGATAAGTAATCTACCTGACAAAGCATTCAAAGTAATGGTCATAAAAATGCTCATTGAACTCGGGAGAAGAAAGAATGCACACAGAACTTCAACAAAGAGATAGAAAATACGAGAGTACCAAACAGAAGTCACCGAGCTGATGAATACAATAACTGAACTGGAGGATTTTGACAACGGGCTACATGACGCAGAAGAGAAAACCAGCAACCTGGAAGACAAGGCAGTGGAACTTGTCCAAATAGAGCAGCAAAAGGAAAAGAATTTTACAAAGTAAAGACAGCTTAAGGGACTTATGGGACAACATCACACCGCATAACTTTCTCATCATAGGGTCCCGGGAGGAGATGAGAGAAAGAAAGGGGCAGGATGTGCAAAGACGCCCGGCATTGCTAGTCAGAGAAATGCAAACCTAAACCACAATGAGATACCACCTCACACCTGTTAGAATGGCTATTATCAAAAAGACCAGAAATAACGCGTTTTGGAGAGGCTGTGGAGAAAAGTGACTGTTGGTGAGAATATATGTTGGTACAGCCACTACGGAAAACAGTGTAGATGTTCCTCAGAAAATGAAAATAGTACCACCGTATGATCCAGCTCTCCCTAGGTATTTACTCAAGGAAATGAAAACACTAATTTGAAAAGATATATGCACCCCTATGTTCAGGGCGGCATTATTTACAACTGTCAAGGTATGGAAACAACCTAAGCATCCATTAATGGATGAATGGATAAAGAATATGTGGTGTGTGTATATATATATATATATATACACACAGTGGAAATACTACTCAAACATAAAAAGAATTAAATCCTGCCATTTGTGACAACATGGATGAACCTTGAGGGCATTAGGTTAAGTGAAATAAGACAGAGAAAGACAAATACGGTACGATTTTACTTTCTATTGTATACAAATGTTGAATTATGTTTTACACTTGAAACTTACATAATGTTATATACAAAATTTTACCTCAATTAAAAAATAGGTGAAAGAGAAACAAAAATATAATTAATGCACCACCTACTGAAGGTGGAGCCGAAAGACCTTTTTATTCATAACTTTAGCAAGTTGGAAAGCTATGTTAAGGAAAGTTTTGAGACTTATAATTCAAAATGAATGACTGAGGTCATGCTATAGCATCTCCTACCCCACCTCTAAACATGTTACTAAGAGGACCAAAAATCAATTCCATAACCACACTGAAACAAAAAGAGAAACCTCAGTGCCAAGAACGAGGAGACAAAATTAGAGATGGTAAGCAGTTTATTCCAGACTGAAGAGGTAAATCATAGTTGAATGCTAAATGGAACCTTAATGCCACCCAAAGTAGAAGTAACACCTGAGAGCAGGACGGTGCAGAGAGCCAGTCCGTGGGCTGATGATTTCCAGCTGCGCTATTGGGTGGAGTTTCGCAACGTTTCTCCATCCCCCTTCTTTTTCCCTAGGCCAGGGAGAAGCAACAGAGAGAGAGGTTAGATGTGGGAGCTTGAGACAGATTGGGAGACAGTGCACCCAGAGGATGGTTAGATCGGGAAGAACAGGGAACACTGCAGTCACAAAACCAGAAACTAAGACATCTCCTTGATTTTTTTTTTTAAATCTAAATATGCAGGAATATAAAGTGTAGCCTTAAGTTCCATGTATTTTCAATCAGGTTGCCCAAATAGAAATCGCAGGCCGTCTAATGGACAATTTCTACTATTAAAAAACTGCGTATCCAGGAGTCATCAAATATTTGAGGAAAACTCACCATTTGAGAGAGAATAAAATGTTTCTAACAGAGTTTGTACTATGAACAACACGACTTCAGAATAAATATAAGTAACATCCACAGAGCAAAACTCAAGACACTTGAACAGATTAACTAAAGTCAGAGAAGTTAAACTGTACTGTTGAAATAAAAAGCTTAAAATCTGGTTGGATGAGTCCAAAGGACATAGCTAAAAAGACCATTCATCAACAAGAAGAGTAAAGAATTACCCAGATGCAGGGCAATAGATGAAGAGCAATATGTATAAAATATGTAAAATAAAGACTTGAGGTTTAATAATTTGTCTAATGTAGTGATTATGGAAGAGAGAAAATATCCAAAATACAAACAGAAGATAATTTCTATAGCAAAACAGGAGTTTTCAAATTGAAAGAGTTCATTGTGTCTGGCAGCAAAAATTCTAAAAGTAACCCCTCGTCTAGAGTCAACATATGGAAACTGCAGAGGGAAAAAACTGAAAACCCCAAAGGTGGGCGTGGGAGGAACCTGATTAGCTACACAGGCATGATAATCACTTTCATATTAGTTTATTAGGTTTCTTATCAGTAAAACTGGATGCAAGAAGGCAGTGGAACAAGATCTAAGTTTTGGGGGCCAATAACTTGAAATCTAGAATCAATACAAAGTCAAAGTATCATTCAAATATCAGAATGAGATAGTCATTTTCAACTATAAGAATTAGAAATTTGATCATTTATAGACATTCTGTGAAAAACAATATTGCTTCAGCAATAAGAAAATAAATGTAGGAGGTAGAAATGAAATGTAAGAAGAAACGTTGAGTTATGGTAGTAAAATTCATGGATACTTGCAGGTAAATGTTGACAATTTAAAATAAAATTTGGAACTAAAATTCCAAATGATAGCTATATGACAGGTGAGAAAAGAAGGAAGTGGAAGTAAAACTATGTGGAAATTCTTGACTTCTTCAGGTAAAAGATAGAAATCCTGACTACACATTTTAAGAAAAATAATATGAAGGTAAAATATCAAATGATAATCATAAGAGTATGAATAAAATGTGTAATTTTTTCACTAGTGAGGAAAAGAAAGTGGAATAGGAAACTTCAAACCACATAAAGGCAGAAACAGGGAAAAATAATAGATAGTTTAAATAAATAAATCCTAAAGTATCAGAAATAATAAATGTCCATGGATTAAGCTCACCTATTAAAACAGACACTGTCTGATTCTTCCTTTTATTAATTTTTTATTGAATTATAACATGTACACAGTGGACTAATCGTAAGTGTATTTTATACAAATGAAACATATGCTTTCACAAGTTGAACATACTGTGTAAGCAGCATTAAAATCAAGAAACAGAACATTTATGGGCCTTCAAAAGCATCCCTTCTTCCCCTCCATCAACCCCTTTATCCCTACCTCCATTCAGGCATTACCTCTTGTAAGGGGAAACACTTACTGACTTCTCTTATGATAGATTAGTCTTGCCTGATTTTGAGTTTTACGTAAATGCAATCTACATTATGTCCTTTTTTTCCCATGGCTCTGTCACTCAACGTCATGTATGTGAGATTGAAACATGTCATTGCATGTGTGGTTTAGACTGTTCATTCTCAATGCTGCATAGAGTTTTATGGTATGAATATTCAACAATTTTTTATTTAGCCATTCCATTGATGATAGATATTTGATAGTTTCCCGTTTTTGGCTATTGTGAAAGCACTGCTGTGAAAATCCTACTGCTTATAAATATATGTCCTTTGGTAAACACATACACATTTTTGTTGAGTTTAAACCTTGAAATGGAATTGCAGTGTATATGATTTCCAACTGCATCACCTATTTGTTCATACTTGGTATTTCTTGTCTTAAATTTTAATCCATTTTGGTAGAGTTGCATTGTTATTGCTGTTTTTCAATTATCTGATCATGGAGGAGTTGAGCATGAATTTATGTTTATTCATGTTTATTGACCTCTTAAAAAAGCTTGCTCAAGAATTTTGTCCATTTTTTCTATATTGTGTCTCTCTCATTGATTTGCAGGTGTTTTCTATATACTCTGGATAATAATTATTTATCAGATACTGAAAATGTTTTATCCCAGTCTGTGACTTGCCTTTTTACTCTCTTAGTGATATATTAAAATTGGAAATTTCTGTTTATAAAAAGATACTTGTTTTTTCTTTCATTATAGCAAATTGACCCAGAATCCTTTATTTAAAAGAAGAAACAAAAAACCCCAAAAATAACAACAAATTTTTCCTACTGCTCTGAAGTGAAATATTTTCATAAATGAAATTTCTATATATTTATGAGTTTCTGGGCTCTCTGTTCTGTTTTCTTTGGTGTATTTGTCTATTTTCACCCACACCGTACTATCTTATTGCAGATTTATTATATCTTAGTGTCCAGTAGTGTTCTCTGTTCTTTGCATTCTCCAAATTTTTACTTCAGCTGTTCTTTTTTGTAATTTGTCTTTTCAGTTTCATATAAATTTTATTTTATTTTTAAATTAAAAAAAAATTTTATTGACATATAGTTGATTTACAATGTTGTGTTAATTTCCTCTGTACGGCAAAGTGACTCAGTTATACATGAACGTATATTCTTTTTCTTATTCTTTTCCATTGTGGTTTGTCACAGGATAAATATAGTTCCCTGTGCTATATAGTAGGACCTTGTTGTTTATCCATACTATATATAATAGTTTATCTCTGCTAATCCCAAACTCCCAGTCATCTGCTAAATTTTATAATTACATTGATTTACAACTAACCCTGCTGGAATTTTGATGGGAATTACATTGGATTTGTTGCTCAATTTGTGGAGAATTGACATCTTTGTAATATTGAGTCTTTCAGTTCATGAACATGGTCTAGCTCTCAATTTATCTGACTTATTTTACTTATCAAAATAAAATTTCATGAATTTCTGTGTCTTTCATTAAAGTTGTTTCTCTGGTTTGTTTAAGCTACTCTAATGCTAATTTTTAAATTTTATGTTTTAATGTCATGCTGTTATATAAAAATTGATTTTTATGTTTTGTAATTGATTATATAATTGATTTTTATGTTTTGATCTTATATCCAGTCACTTGGGTAAATTTACTCATTACTTTTAATAGTTTGTAGAGTCTTTTGGATTTTCCACATACTCATTAATACCTGTGAGCACTGACAGGTGTATTTCTCCCTTTCCCACACTGATACCATTTATTTCTTTCATTTACCTTGTTACGCTGGCCTGGATTTTGAGTTTAATGATGAACAGAAATGGCAACATTGAAAATGTACATATCATTAAGTAGGTATCCGCTATATCGCTATTTTGGGGGATTGGTGTTTTTTTCTTTTCTTTTTTTACCAGTCCACCAGAGTTTATTGAGTGCCCACATTCCAATATTGTGTGTTTTCTTCGTCTGTGTGTGTATGTGTGTGTGTGTGTATTTGGCTTTTTTTTTTTAAACATCTTTATTGGAATATAATTGCTTTACAGTGTTGTTAGTTTCTGCTTTATAACAAAGTGAATCAGCTATACATATACATATATTCCCATATCTCTTCCCTCTTGCATCTCCCTCCCTCCCACTCTCCATATCCCACTCCTCTAGGTGGTCACAAAGCACTGAGCTGATCTCCCTGTGCTATGTGTCTGCTTCCCACTAGCTATCTATTTTACATTTGGTAGTGTATATATGTCCATGCCACTCTCTCACTTCGTCCCAGCTTACCCTTCCCCTTCCCCTTCCCCATGTCCTCAAGTCCATTCTCTACGTCTGTGTCTTTATTCCTGTCCTGCCCCTAGGTTCTGCAGAACCATTTTTTTTCTTTTTAGATTCCATATATATGTGTTAGCATACAGTATTTGTTTTTCTCTTTCTGACTTACTTCACTCTGTATGACAGACTCTAGGTCCATCCACCTCACTACAAATAACTCAATTTTGTTTCTTTTTATGGCTGAGTAATATTCCATTGTATATGTGTGCCACATCTTCTTTATCCATTCAATTGCCAATGGACACTTAGGCTGCTTCCATGTCCTGGCTAGTGTAAATAGTGCTGCAATGAACACTGTGGTACATGACTCTTTTTGAATTATGGTTTTCTCAGGGTATATGCCCAGTAGTGGGATTGCTGAGTCATATGGTAGTTCTATTTTTAGTTTTTTAAGGAACCTCCATACTGTTCTCCATAGTGGCTATATCAATTTACATTTGGGGGGGTTGGTATTCTTAATGGATGAAGAAACTCTTTTCTATTCCTAGCTAAGAGTTTTTCTTTTTTTTAAAATCAAGCATGGATATTGCATTTTTATCAAATGATTTATCTGTGACTGATCATGTGGGATTTCTCTTTTATTAAGTTAATATGGCAAATTACATTGATTAGTTATCAGAAAGGTAAATCAATTTGCATTTTAGAAATAAATTCAACTTGATTCTGATGTTTTGTACCTCATACACACTTTAGATTATGTGTGCTAATATTTTTCCAGATTTCTGCACATCAGGAGAGAGACTGGCATGCAAAGTTCCTTTTTTTATACCTTGCAGGTTTTAGCCCTATAAAATTAGTTGGAACGTGTTCTTTCTTTATCTAGTCTCTGGAAGAATTTGTGTAATAATGATGATAATATCTTAAGTATTTAGAAGAATTTCCTGGTAAGGTGTACGGAAAGTTCTTTGTGGGAAAATTTTCAACTACAGATTCACTTTCTTTAATATATACAGAGTATCAGCTTTTTGATAAATTTCTTTTTCTAAGAATTTTCTCAGTTTAATTTCCCAAATTTATTGGGATAAAGATATTAATAATGTCACCTTATTTTCTTTCAGTATCCGTAGGTTTTGCAGGGTATTCACTTGTTATTGGTAAATTCTTCATCTTTCATTTTTCTCTTGATCAATTAATTATCAATTTTATTGGTCTTTTCAAAGAAATGAGTTTTGGTTTTCTTGATTTTTCTCTGTTGTACAATATTCTTTGCATAGATTTGTGCTCACTGGTTAATTACTTTCCTTTTTCTTTTGGGGGAGGGTGTTCAAATTATTTTCTTCCAATTGCTTGAGCTTGATTGCTTAAGTAATTGACTTTTAATCTTATCATATGTGCATTTAGGCTCTTCATTTCCCTTTAAGGAGATTTTGATGTTTTATTGTCATTATTGTTAAGCTCAGAATATTTTCTAACATCCATTTTGTGATTTATCTTTGGTCTGCAAATTATCTAGAAACATGTTACTTCATTTCCAAACACTTAGGGATTTTCTGAATATCTTTGTTATTGATTTATAGCTTAATTTTACTGTAGTCTGATAAACATTCTGGTTTACTTGAATCTCTTGAAACTTGTTGAGAACTGCTTCATGGCCAAACATATGAAAAACTTTGGTAAATATTCTATGTGCATTTGAAAATATCAGTTCTATCATGATTGGCCACAGTACTCTCTATATGTTGATTAGGTTAAGTTTATTAATTTTGCTAAAAATATCTTTTTAATTGTTACTGATATGTTTATTAATTACTAAGAGGTAGGGTAAAATCCTTTGCTTATGACTGTGCATTTGCCTATTTCTCCTTTAATTCTGTCAAATATCTATATTAGGAATTGAACTACAAACATATACATTTATAATTTCTTATGTTGTTGTTAATTGACTTTTTAGTATCACATATGTACCTCTTTATCCCTAAAAATGCTTCTTAATGTTTACATTTTCTGAAAATTTCATTATAACTACCCAGATTCATTTAGTTAGTGTTTGCTGGTATATCTTTGTCCATCCTTTTATTTAATTTTAATTTTAATTTTATTATTTATTTATGGCTGTGTTGGGTCTTTGTTTCTGTGCGAGGGCTTTCTCTAGTTGTGGCAAGCGGGGGCCACTCTTCATCGCGGTGCGCGGGCCTCTCACTATCGCGGCCTCTCTTCTTGCGGAGCACAGGCTCCAGACGCGCAGGCTCAGTAATTGTGCCTCACGGGCCCAGTTGCTCCGCGGCACATGGGATCTTCCCAGACCAGGGCTCGAACCCGTGTCCCCTGCATTGGCAGGCAGATTCTCAACCACTGCGCCACCAGGGAAGCCCCATCCTTTTATTTTTTATCTTACTGAAATATCCTGTAAGTAGCATATAAGCTGATAATCATGGTCTTTTAATTTAACTATATAATCTGTTGACATTTATGTACTTACGCAATCTTCTTGCAATCTGTTTTATATTCTCCTACTTGTTTTATGTTCTTTTATTTCCTATCTTGCCCTCTTTGGATTGTTTTAAAATTTTACATTATTCCATTTTTCTCTCTACCAGCTTATAGTTACATTTCTTCTATTCTTTTTGTAGTCACACAACAAAGAAAATATGAATCCTTGATTTCACAAATATAAATTAATACTTTTTCAGTTAGTGATAAACTCTTTAACTTCATTTATTCCATCCAAATTTTTGTTTTACTCTGGTCATTAAATTAATTTACTTTATTCAATTTAAATGTCACAAAACATTACTTCTGTTGTTTTGTACACTAGGTATGTATTTATATTTACCCATACATTTGATTTTATGTTTTTTTTCTTTTTTTAAAATTTTATTAAAGTATAGTTGATTTACAATGTTGTATTAATTTCTGCTGTACAGCAAAGTGATTTGGTTATACATATATATATTCTTTTCCATTGTGGTTTATCACAGGATATTGATTATAGTTCCCTGTGCTGTACAAGAGGACCTTGTTTATCCATTCAATATATAATAGTTTGCATCTGCTAACCCCAAATTCCCAGTCCTTCCCTCTCCCATCCCCCATCCCCTTTGGCAACCACAAGTCTGTTCTCTATGTCTGTGAGTCTGTTTCTGTTTCATAAAAGTTCATTTGTGTAGTATTTTAGATTCCACATGTAAGTAATATCATATGGTATTTATCTTTCTCTTTCTGACTTACTTCACTTAGTATGATAATCTCTAGGTCTATCCATGTTGCTGCAAATGACATTATTTCATTCTTTTTTATGGCTGAGTAATATTCCATTGTGTATATATACCACATCTTCAGTATCCATTCCTCTGTCAGTGGACATTTAGGTTGTTTCCATGTCTTGGCTATTGTAAATAGTGCTTCTATGAGCACTGGGGTGCATGTATCTTTTCATATTACAGTTTTGTCCAGTTATATGCCCAGGAGTGGGATTGCTGGATCTTATGGTAATTCTATTTTTAGTTTTTTAAGGAAAGTCCATACTGTTCTCCATAGTGGCTGCACCAACTTACATTCCCACCAACAGTGTATTATTAATTGTAGACTTTTTTTTTAAAACACCTTTATTGGAGTATAATTGCTTTACAATGGTGTGTTAGTTTCTGCTTTATAACAAAGTGAATCAGCTGTACATACACATATATCCCCAAATCTCCTCCCTCTTGCATCTCCCTCCCACCCTCCCTATCCCACCCCTCTAGGTGGTCACTGAGCACCAAGCTGATCTCCCTGTGCTATGCGGCTGCTTCCCACTAGCTATCTATTTTATATTTGGTAGTGTATATATGTCCATGCCAATTTCTCACTTCATCCCAGCTTACCCTTCCCACTCCCCTTGTCATCAAGTTCATTCTCTACGGCTGCGTCTTTATTCCTGTCCTGACCCTAGGTTCCTCAGAACCATTTTTTTTTTTTTTTTTAGATTCCATATATACGTGTTAGCATACAGTATTTGTTTTTCTCTTTCTGACTCACTTCACTCTATAGGTCCATCCACCTCACTACAAATAACTCAATTTCGTTTCTTTTTATGGCTGACTAATATTCCATTGTATATTCCTGCCACATCTTCTTTACCCATTCAATTGCTGATGGACACTTAGGCTGCTTCCATGTCCTGGCTATTGTAAATAGTGCTGCAATGAACGTTGTGGTACATGACTCTTTTTGAATTATGGTTTCTTCAGGGTATATGCCCAGTAGTGGGATTGCTGGGTCGTATGGTAGTTCTATTTTTAGTTTTTTAAGGAACTTCCATACTGTTCTCCATAGTGGCTATATCAATTTACATTCCCACCACCAGTGCAAGAGGGTTCCCTTTTCTCCACACCCTCTCCAACATTTATTGTTTGTAGATTTTTTGATGATGGCCATTCTGACTGGTGTGAGATGATACCTCATTGTAGTTTTGATTTGCATTTCTCTAATGATTAGTGATGTTGAGCATCCTTTCATGAGTTGTTGGCAGTCTGTATATCTTCTTTGGAGAAATGTCTATTTAGGTCTTCTGCCCATTTTTGGATTGGGTTGTTTGTCTTTTTGATATTGAGCAGCATGAGCTGCTTGTAAATTTTGGAGATTAATCCTTTGTCAGTTGCTTCATTTGCAAATATTTTCTCCCATTTTGAGGGTTGTCTTTTCATCTTGTTTATGGTTTCCTTTGCTGTGCAAAAGCTTTTAAGTTTCATTAGGTCCCATTTGTTTATTTTTCTTTTTATTTCCATTTCTCTAGTAGGTGGGTCCAAAAGTATCTCACTGTGATTTATGTCATAGAGTGATCTGCCTATGTTTTCCTCTAAGAGTTTGATAGTGTCTGGCCTTACATTTAGGTCTTTAATCCATTTTGAGTTTATTTTTGTGTATGGTTTTAGGGAGTGTTCTGATTTCATTCTTTTACATGTAGCTGTCCATTTTTCCCAGCACCACTTATTGAAGAGGCTGTCTTTTCCCCATTGTATATTCTTGCCTCCTTTATCAAAAATAAGGTGACCATATGTGCCTGGGTTTACCTCTGGGCTTTCTATCCTGTTCCATTGATCTATATTTCTGTTTTTGTGCCAGTACCATACTGTCTTGATTACTGTAGCTTTGTAGTATAGTCTGAAGTCAGGGAGCCTGATTTCTCCAGCTCCGTTTTTCTTTCTCAGGATTGCTTTGGCTATTCAGGGTCATTTGTGTTTGCATACAAATTGTGAAAAAAATTTTTCTAGTTCTGTGAAAAATGCCATTGGTAGTTTGATAGGGATTACATTGAATCTGTAGAGTGCTTTGGGTAGTATAGTCATTTTCACAATGTTGATTCTTCCAATCCAAGAACATGGTATATCTCTCGATCTGTTTGTATCATCTTTAATTTCTTTCATCAGTGTCTTATAGTTTTCTGCATACAGGTCTTTTGTCTCCTTAGGTAGGTTTATTCCTAAGTATTTGAGTCTTTTTGTTGCAGTGGTAAGTGGGAGTGTTTCCTTAATTTCTCTTTCAGATTATTCATCATTAGTGTATAGGTACGCAAGAGATTTCTGTGCATTAATTTTGTATCCTGCTACTTTACCAAATTCATTGATTAGCTCTAGTAGTTTTCTGGTAGCATCTTTAGGATTCTCTATGTATAGTATCATGTCATCTGCAGACAGTGACAGCTTTACTTCTTGTTTTCCAATTTGGATTCCTTTTATTTCCTTTTCTTCTCTGATTGCTGTGGCTAAAACTTCCAAAACTATGTTGAATAATAGTGGTGAGAGTGGACAACCTTGTCTTGTTACTGCTCTTAGAGGAACAGATAGAGGATCTTAGATATTGGTCTGTTTATATTTTCTTCCTGGTTCGGTCTTGGAAGGTTGTGCTTTTCTAAGAATTTATCCATTTCTTCCAGGTTGTCCGTTTTATTGGCAGATAGTTGCTTGCAGTCATCTCTCATGATCCTTTGTATTTCTGCAGTGTCAGTTGTTACTTCTCCTTTTTCATTTCTAATTCTGTTGATTTCAGTGTTCTTTTTTTCTTGATGAGTGTGGTTAATGGTTTATCAATTTTGTTCACCTTCTCAAAGAACCAGCCTTTAGTTTTATTGATCTTTGCTATTGTTTCCTTCATTTCTTTTTCATTTATTTCTGATCTGATGTTTATGATTTCTTTCCTTCTGCTAATTTTGGGTTTTTTTGGTTCTTCTTTCTGTAATTGCTTTAGGTGTAAGGTTAGGTTGTTTATTTGAGATGTTTCTTGTTTCTTGAGGTAGGATTGTATTGCTATAAACTTCCCTCTTAGAACTTCTTTTGCTTCATCCCATAGGTTTTGGGTCATCATGTTTTCATTGTCATTTGTTTCTAGGTATTTTTTTATTTCCTCTTTGATTTCTTCAGTGATCTCTTGGTTATTTAGTAGTGTATTGTTTAGCCTCCATGTGTCTGTATTTTTTACATATTTTTCCTGTAATTGATATCTAGTCTTATAGCATTGTGGTTGGGGAAGATACTTGATGTGATTTCAATTTTCTTAAATTTACCAAGGCTTGATTTGTGACCCAAGGTATGATCTATCCTGGAAAATGTTCCATAAGTGCTTGAGAAGAAAGTATATTCTGTTGCTTTTAGATGGAATGTCCTTTAAATATCAATTAAGTTCATCTTGTTTAATGTATCATTTAAAGCTTGTGTTTCCTTCTTTATTTTCATTTTGGATGATCTGTCCATTAGTGAAAGTGGGGTCTTAGGGTCCCCTACTATGATTGTGTTACTGTCGATTTCCCCTTTTATGGCTGTTAGCATTTGCCTTATATATTGAGGTGGTCCTATGTTGGGTGCATAAATATTTACAATTGTTATATCTTCTTCTTGGATTGATCCCTTGATCATTATGTAGTGTCCTTCTTTGTCTCTTGTAATAGTCTTTATTTTAAAGTCTATTTTGTCTGATATGAGAATTGCTACTCCAGCTGTCTTTTGATTTCCATTTGCATGGAATATCTTTTTCCATCCCCTCTCTTTCAGTCTGTATGTGTCCCTAGGTCTGAAGTGGTTCTCTTGTACACAGCATATATATGGGTCTTGTTTTTGTATCCATTCAGCCAGTCTTTTGGTTGGAGCATTTAATCCATTTACCTTTAAGGTAATCATCAATATGTGTGTTCCTTTTACCGTTTTCTTAATTGTTTTGGGTTTGTTATTGTAGGTCGTTTCCTTCTTTTGAGTTTCCTGCCTAGACAAGTTCCTTTAGCATTCGTTGTGAAGCTGGTTTGGTGGTGCTGAATTCTTCTAGCTTTTGCTTGTCTGTAAAGGTTTTAATTTCTCCATCAAATCTGAATGAGATCCTTGCTGGGTAAAGTAATCTTGGTTGTAGGTTTTTCCCTTTCATCACTTTAAATGTCCTGCCACTCCCTTCTAGCTTGCAGAGTTTCTGCTGAAAGGTGAGCTGTTAACCTTATGGGGATTCCCTTGTATGTTATTTGTTGCTTTTCCCTTGCTGCTTTTAATATTTTTTTCTTTGTATTTAATTTTTGATAGTTTGATTAACATGTGTGTTGGCATGTTCTCCTTGTATTTATCCTGTATGGGACTCTCTGTGCTTCCTGGACTTGATTAACTATTTCCTCTCCCATATTAGGGAGGTTTTCAACTGTAATCTCTTCAAATATTTTCTCAGTCCCTTTCTTTTTCTCTTCTTCTTCTGGGACCCCTATAATTCGAATGTTTGTTCTTTTAATGTTGTCCCAGAGGTCTCTGAGACTGTCCTCAATTCTGTTCATTCTTTTTTCTTTATTCTGTTCTGTGGTAGTTATTTCCACTATTTTATCTTCCAGGTTACTTATCCATTCTTCTGCCTCCATTATTCTGCTATTGATTCCTTCTAGAGAATTTTAAATTTCATTTATTTTGTTGTTCATCATTGTTTGTTTGCTTTTTAGTTGCTCTAGGCCCTTGTTAAACGTTTCTTGTATTTTCTCCATTCTATTTCCAAGATTTTGGATCATCTTTACTATCAGTACTCTGAATTCTTTTTCAGGTAGATTGCCTATTTCCTCTTCATTTGTTTGGTCTGATGGGTTTTTACCTTGCTCCTTCATCTGCTGTGTGTTTCTCTGTCTTCTCATTTTGCTTAACTTACTGTGTTTGGGGTCTCCTTTTCGCAGGCTGCAGTTTCATAGTTCCCGTTGTTTTTCGAGTCTGCCCCCAGTGGCTAAGGTTGGTTCAGTGGGTTGTGTAGGCTTCCTGGTGGAGAGGACAGGTGCCTATGTTCTGGTGGATGAGGCTGGATCTTGTCTTTCTGGTGGGCAGGACTGCATCCGGTGGTGTGTTTTGGGGTGTCTGTGACCTTATTATGATTTTAGGCAGCCTCTCTGCTAATGGGTGGGGTTGTGTTCCTGTCTTGCTTTTTGTTTGCCATAGGGGGTCCAGCACGGTAGCTTCCTGGCAGTGGCGGGCTGCACAGGCTCCTGGGAGGGGAGGTGTGGATGGTGACCTGTGCTTGCACACAGGCTTCTTGGTGGCTGCAGCAGCATCTTTAGTGTTTCATGCCCATCTCTGGTGTCCATGCTGATAGCCATGGCTCGTGCCCGTCTCTGGAGCTCATTTAGGTGGTGCTCTGAATCCCCTCTCCTCGCTCACCCTGAATCAATGGTCTTTTGCCTCTGAGGCAGTTCCAGACTTTTTCCCGGACTGCCTCCTGGCTAGCTGTGGTGCACTAGCCCCCTTCAGGCTGTGTTCATGCAGCCAACCCCAGTCCTCTCCCTGGGATCTGTCCTCCGAAGCTGGAGCCTCAGCTCCCAGCCCCCAGCCGCCCTGACAGGTGAGCAGATAAGCATCTCAGGCTGGTGAGTGCTGGTCAGCACCAATCCTCTGTGCGGGAATCTCTCCGCTTTGCCCTCTGCACCGCTGTTTTTGCGCTCTCCTCCGTGGCTCTGAACCTTCCACCCTGCCACCCCCTGTCTCCTCCAGTGAAGGGGTTTCCTAGTGTGTGGAAACCTTTCCTCCTTCACAGCTCCCTCCAGAGGTGCAGGTCCTGTTCCTATTCTTTTGTCTCTGTTTTTTCTTTTTTCTTTTGCCCTACCAAGGTACGTGGGGAGTTTCTTGCTTTTTGGGAAGTCTGAGGTCTTCTGCCAGCATTCAGTAGGTGTTCTTTAGGAGTTGTTCCATGTGTAGATGTATTTTTAATGTATTTGTGGGGAGGAAGGTGATCTCCATGTCACTTCTCCACCATCTTGAAGGTCTCCCCGATTTTATGTTTTTTTTGTATTCTTTCTTTTACTCCCTACCCACTCGCCCACCCCCCATGTTCATTTTCCTTCTTACTAAAGGATTTCTGTTAGTTCTACTTTAGTGAAGATTTACTGGCAAAAATGTCTCTCAATTTCTGTTTTTTAGAAAATATGTTGATTTCATCCTTGATCTGAAGGTTAGTTTTGATGGTTAAAGAATTCTATGTTGTCATTTATATTTCTTCAAAGGTAATGTTGTTTTCTTCCGACGTCCATTGTTTCTGTTGAGAAGTCAGCTTTCAGTTTTATTCTTTCTTTTTTAAAGATAAGTGAAGCAAAAATTTTAAAGATAATTTAAGAGAATTGGCTTAAGAGAGGAGTGTCCAAACTGAATGAAACCATGAAAGACCAGGTACAGAGCAGTTGCCGCTTGGGTGTCATCTCTCTACTCCCAGAGGCAAACTCCATAGGCTTTATTTTTCAAGACTTTATCCTGACAAGAGCAAGCTGAACTTACATGTTAACAAAAATGTAATACAATGTTGACTTTTTAAAAAGTGCATTTTGAATTTCTGAGCCTGGTTCAAATTCTTTTTATTTTTTTCCCTGCTGACTCTTTTGGTTTCTCTTTTTCCTCCTGCCTGCCGATCTGCCACATCCCACTTTCCCTTATGTTGGCATTTTCAGGAGCTCTCAAGGCTACTGAGTTTCATTATAGTACTGGATGTTGTATGTTCCTCCCAAAGCTGAAGCTGGAGCATGGAGTATGGCCTTCCAACATGAGGGTTGACATGAGCTACATTATAGATTTGGGTTGTTTGTTTTCTCATTCATTCATTTAACAAATCACTAATTACTAGGTATATAACCAGACAAGATGCAAACATACATAGTGGCATAGTTTCTGAGGAGATAGTAAGTCCCACAATCAATCTTCAAGTGACTCTTTCCTGTAGCCCACTTTCTTCCCTATTAAATATCTCACTGGGCTTTGCCTATACGACTTATTTCTCTTGAACTCTACCCTGCTTTTGACGGATCATTTGCAGATTTCACTCTAGTTCCATTTCATTTCTGGTGGCCAGTCCTGCAGCTGCCTGGCAAAGAGCTCCTTTTTTGTGGTCATAGCGTCTTGTCAAGTTAGGTTACTCTTATTACATTCTCACGGCAAGCTGTAATTCAGGTAGAGAATATTTATCCAAGTAGAAAGAATTTTACTGCCCCTATAGTGGTATTTTAGGTTAAAATTAGAGTCGATTCATTTGCCCCTACATAAAGTGGCTCCCTTATTGCCGATAACTTTAATCTTATCAAGTACTCATTCAAAACTGTGCTTTACTCCTCATTTCTTCCCCCAACTTCCTGGCTTTTTCTCAGATGATCCTTTTGAATGTGCTCTATTATTGTGATTCTCGAACAACAGAATTGGAGGCATCTGAACACCCTACAGCCAAAAGGGGCTGCATCTGTGGATCTCAGTTAAACTAAGGACTTTCTCTTCTCTCCTAAAATAAAATCCTTTATTTTTCTTTTTTATAAGCAAAAGGCCAATTCTTAATTTCAAGGGTTTTCTTAGAATTGGTATCCATTCATCAGTTGGTGTAGCACAGTGCCTGGTAGACTGTAGATGCTCAGTACCGCCTAAATTACTTGAAGGGTACAATTAGAATATAAGAAAAGGTCTAATACGAGAATGTTCTGAGATCATTGCTTTAAATGACAATGTGGCATTTGGCAAAGATTTAGATGGAGCTAGATTTGAATCTTGAATATTTCTTCCTAAACATTGTCATTCTTTAATAAATTCCTTAATATCCAGGTCCCAGCATCCTGATATCTCAAATAGTATTCATTATTGCTGGAGGTTTTTGTATAGACTAGATGAGATAGTTTTTCCAACATGATGCCTGATACATACTGTACACTCATTTAACACTTATAACATTGTTAGTATTGTTATTATTACAAAGGGATTGCTCACATACTCATGTTCCTTAATTCTTCTTCATGAACTGTTTGATTTTGCATATATGTAAAATGTGTAATTTTACATATATGCAAAAGCACATGTAATCAAATCTGTTCATGGGTATGGAACGAGGTAGAAATCATGCTGGTCTGGTCATCAGGAGACCTGGGTTTGGGTTCAAACCCTAACAATAGTGAGTCCCATCAGAGTTGAGCCTCACATCAGCTCCCTCCCAAGCAATTTTCTTTTCAGTAAAATCTCTGATTTCTCAAACTATCTGTTTCAGTTTTGCTGATAATGATAGTGTTTACATAACTTTCAGAAACTATTTTACAAATGTATTTTGCTCAAATTTTATTATTCTCATCATTTTTCTAACTCTTGCTCTTCTTCTCTTGAAGCCTTTGACTTCTGAACCTAAAAATTATACTAATAAACCACATAAGTAAATTACATGGAGAGTTACAGAGACCTTTTAGAAAAGTCTACTGATGCAGCAGATTCCATATTATTTTCCCTAAATTAAGACAAAAGAGCTCTCCAACACATAATGTTGGCGTTTTCTCCCAAGCAAAATAATTTTTCTTCCCATCATCATGACTTTTATGTCTTCTCTTTCATTCTAAGTGTAGGACACATTTTTTTTTTTTTTTTTTTTTTTACTCTTTGGGATTGTTTCAGGGGTTATTCAGCTGGGTTGAGTTTCTAAGACCAGATGTACCACCCTCCCTGCTTAGTTCACTGTGCCCTGAAACCTGCTGTGTCTTCATGTTTCCCCCTCACTATGATGGCACTTTCTCAAAAGCATGTTGAAACCCCACACCCGTGGGTTTCAGGCAGTCCAGGGCTTTCCTGCTTGTTAAGAGGGAGGCACCTCATTCTGAGGAGCGTGGCTCTTTGCAGAAACTTGAGCCTTAATTATCGCCGATTGCCTGTCTGGCTGGAGCTCCGTCCTGTGCTCTGCTTGCCTGCTGTCCTTCCCTCACACTGTGTCATTTTCATTTTCAGACCCACACCCACCTATTTGTCCTGCTCACCAGCTATTAACTTGCCGGCTGCTACCTGTCCCGTACTGCCTGGCAGCTATTATGTCCCTGCCAGGCTCAGCTCTAGGAAGCCCATCTTGAATTCACCTGCCAGGCTCAGTCTTGGCCCTTGCCCAGCATGAGGAGAAAGAACGGACAGGAGTTAGATGGCCTGCCACGCACTATCAATGGTATCAAGTTCCCCACGTGTCCCAGTGCAACCTGAAATATCCATGTGAAGCTTTTATGCCTCAAACAAATGCAATTCCTGGGCCATCTGAGGGTGTGCATAATTTACAAAGTATAAGAACATGTGTTCAACAATTTTGATCAAGGCAGTAGAATGAGAATGGCTAGGACCTAGAAACTGAATAAAAAACTGAGACTCCCAAAGTTATTTATAATACCCTTGTTAATGCTTTGAACATTCTCAGAAAAATTTGCAAATCTGATATAATCTACTTTAGAGCAATGAATCGTATTTATGTATTTTTATAGGAAATACATGTCCTGTAAATGTAGGACAATCTTATTCTAAACTAGGTGTCTTCACTTATGTTGTTCCTGTCACTTGAAAGGCTCATTGTGTTCTCCTCTATCTATAAAAACCATTAATTCTCAAGATGTAATTCAATACCCCAGCATTTCATGAAACCTCTGAGTTCGGCCTTTGAATAAGATGACAGGTACTAGGTCCAATCCAGTTAATCTGGGCTTTGCCACTTGCCCATCAATTGATGTAAGCCTGGATTATCTTTTTCTTCATGTGTATTTTGGGAGTGATACTGTCTCTGTCCAATCTGTAGTGTTGTTATAAAGATCAAATGAGATAATCTGTAAAAGTGTTTGATATCTAATGACAGAAAAATGTATGGTAGTATTTCCTCCAAAAGTACTTATTCTCTCTATTGTCTTTGGATGTACAATTATAGAAGAACTCAGTAGGTATAAATTGGAAAAAAAAATATATATAAAGAGAGCTATCAGTGAAAAGCCAGTCTATGTTCTCTACATTTAATCCCCCGACAACCCTAGGAGGTAGGTAATATTCCCATTTTACAGATGAGGAAGCTGAAAAAAAAAGAGGTTAAGTAACCTGTCTAAGAACACACAGCAAATATAGGGGGTGGAGCCAGGGTTCTAACCCAGGCTGTCTCTGGAGCTTGCATTCTTACCCACTAAATGGTCCTACCTGTCACAATGCTCCAGGTGATGGTGGGTATGTGGTCCGTTCATTTAACCTTATCTGTTTTTTTTTTTTGAAATACCCCTAACACATACTGTGTCCCTCACCAGCTTCTCAGCATCTTACGGGGATAGGGCTGAGCCTCGCCAGCAAGGCGTGGTGCTTTGCTCATCTTTTCAGTGACTGCCTCTTCTGACTGTGAAACATCTTCCACTGTGGTCTCCTAAGTCCGAGGGCTCGCATCCCTCAGGGCAGGTCTCTGGCTACTCTATTGGATAGTGCTGTCGCGTGCCTTATCTCCTTGTGGCT
This sequence comes from Eschrichtius robustus, assembly GCF_028021215.1. Classification (NCBI taxonomy): domain Eukaryota; kingdom Metazoa; phylum Chordata; class Mammalia; order Artiodactyla; family Eschrichtiidae; genus Eschrichtius; species Eschrichtius robustus. The sequence continues at coordinate 174,227,698 of NC_090826.1, forward strand.
TGTTTTCTTCTTGGAAGTGAGAGGTTCTGACGTTTCTGTCATTCTCTAGGAGGCAAATGCTGCATTCTGGGGATTTTAGGCCTGGCCTTGAGGATCACACCATTCCAAGAAGTCAACTTCCATTGAGCCCGTGGGTGAATCTCTAACCCACTCCAAGGAAGGAGATTTCCCTTCTATGGATTATTGGCGTTGTCCTCGAATTAAGACGTAGCTTCTGCCTAAGACTGAACTGAACTAATGGGGGTGGTATAAAGGGGCCTCCCTAGCTGCCCTGCTAGGTGGTGTGTGTGACTGGCGGTAACGCTGCTTCACAGACGGTCCCCCTGCTGACGTTTCTGGTTGTCTTCTCTGATCTGACTTGCTCCTGCCTTACGTACTTTCTTTATCCTTTTGTTCCAGCGTGTCCTTACCTGTAGTCTTCTTCCTACAGGCCCTGTTTTGGGGGGAGCTTTCTCTTTCTCTCAAACAGTTTTTCTTGCTGGAATACACTGTCTCCTTTTCTGAGACCCATCTGAGAAGATTGTGGCCAGTTTTTTGTGTTTTTGTTTTGATACCCGTTTGCCAACCAACTGGATCCAACATTATTAAAGGACTTCTAGCCTCTTAGGGGCCAAAGAGCTGCTGCTTCCTCAGTATGCCTGAAAATTAAAGACGCAATCACTCCCTTCCAGGCACTACAAGTAGATGCTTTTACTCTGCGGGGTCAACTGTGCTCACTGACTGAAGGATACGGGTTTTTATGGAGGCGGGTTAGGTCCTTAGTTGTCCATTGAATGCACCAGCCTTGTTTTCAAGTACATTTGATAGGAGTGTCAGCAATTTTTCTGATGCAGGTGTAGCTGTATAAGGAAATGCAACAGACCCTGTGTATCACAGAGGGTAGTCCCTACTGTCATAACAAACAATCCTAGAATCTCAGTGGCTTAAAACCACATGGGTTTATCTCTTATTCATGCTACACGTCCTGCATGTTACATGTCCATTGCAGGTTATCTGTGTGTTCTAGGTATAGTTATTCAGAGACCTGGATGATGATTGTTCCATATCAGTATGACCAGAAAATCAGGGGAGAGGGCCCCTCCAGCACTGACTCTTTAAACTTCCACCTTTAGGTCACGTGTCACTTTGACTTGCATAATACTTCGATTTATTCTTACTTTGTCAGTAAGCACCTTAGTTTAAGACTTCAGAAATCAAATAATGTGTGAATTATTCCTATTCAAGGAAAATGATTTACTTTATGCTCTGAATTTTAAGCATTGTAAGGGATTGTATTGGTTCAGAAAATTGCAAAAGAAAATGGATGGGAATTTTCCAAAAATAGGAAGCATTTTGCTGAAATTTTCATATTGTGGAATCTGATTGGTGTAGAATATACATACTTCATGCTTGTAGAAGAAGGTCAAAATTCTAGCAGAGGCATAATGAAGAGATGATGGTGTGGTGTGGATGAAGTCTTCAATTTTGTCTCCTCGTATAGCTTAAAAAATCTTTTTTACAGTGTTCATACATTGTGTAATTTTATTTTATTTTATTTCTTTATTTTTTGTTTTGTTTTTTTTTTTTAAACATCTTTATTGAAGTATAATTGCTTTACAATGGTGTGTTAGTTTCTGCTTTATAACAAAGTGAATCAGCTACACATATACACACGTTCCCATATCTCCTCCCTCCCGCATCTCCCTCCCTCCCACCCTCCCCATCCCACCCCCCCAGGCGGTCACAAAGCACCGAGCTGATCTCCCTGTGCTATTTGGCTGCTTCCCACTAGCTATCGGCTTTACATTTGGTAGTGTATATATGTCCATGACACTCTCTCACCCTGTCACATCTCACCTCTCCCCCTCCCCATATCCTCAAGTCCATTCTTTAGTAGGTCTGTGTCTTTATTCGCATCTTGCCACTAGGTTCTTCATGACTTTTTTTTTTTTCCATAGATTCCATATATATGTGTTAGCATACCATATTTGTTTTTCTCTTTCTGACTTACTTCACTCTGTATGACAGACTCTAACTCCATCCACCTCACTACAAATACCTCCATTTCATTTCTTTTTATGGCTGAGTAATATTCCATTGTATATATGTGCCACATCTTCTTTATCCATTCATCTGATGATGGACACTTAGGTTGCTTCCATGTCCTGGCTATTGTAAATAGAACTGCAATGAACATTTTGGTACATGACTCTTTTTGAATTATGGTTTTGTCAGGGTATATGCCCAGTAGTGGGATTGCTGGGTCGTATGGTAGGCCTATTTTTAGTTTTTTAAGGAACCTCCATACTGTTCTCCATAGTGGCTGTATCAATTTACATTCCCACCAACAGTACAAGAGTGTTCCCTTTTCTTCACATCCTCTCCAGCATTTATTGTTTGTAGATTTTTTGATGATGGCCATTCTGACCAGTGTGAGATGATATCTCATTGTAGTTTTGATTTGCATTTCTCTAATGATTAATGATGTTGAGCATTCTTTCATGTGTCTGTTGGCCATCTGTATATCTTCTTTGGAGAAATGTCTATTTAGGTCTTCTGCCCATTTTTGGATTGGGTTGTTTGTTTTTTTGTTATTGAGCTGCATGAGCTGCTTGTAAATCTTGGAGATTAATCCTTTGTCAGTTGCTTCATTTGCAAATATTTTCTCCCATTCTGAGGGTTGTCTTTTGGTCTTGTTTATGGTTTCCTTTGCTGTGCAAAAGCTTTTTAGCTTCATTAGGTCCCATTTGTTTATTTTTGTTTTTATTTCCATTTCTCTAGGAGCTGGGTCAAAAAGGATCTTGCTGTGATTTATGTCATAGAGTGTTCTGCCTATGTTTTCCTCTAAGAGTTTGATAGTGTCTGGCTTTACACTTAGGTCTTTAATCCATTTTGAGTTTATTTTTGTGTATGGTGTCAGGGAGTGTTCTAATTTCATACTTTTACATGTACCTGTCCAATTTTCCCAGCACCACTTATTGAAGAGGCTGTCTTTTCTCCACTGTATATGCTTGCCTCCTTTATCAAAGATAAGGTGACCATATATGCGTGGGTTTATCTCTGGGCTTTCTATCCTGTTCTATTGATCTATATTTCTGTTTTTGTGCCAGTACCAAACTGTCTTGATTACTGTCGCTTTGTAATATAGTCTGAAGTCAGGGAGCCTGATTCCCCCAGCTCCATTTTTCGTTCTCAAGATTGCTTTGGCTGTTTGGGGTCTTTTGTGTTTCCATACAAATTGTGAAATTTTTTGTTCTAGTTCTGTGAAAAATGCCAGTGGTAGTTTGATAGGGATTGCATTGAATCTGTAGATTGCTTTGGGTAGTAGAGTCATTTTCACAATGTTGATTCTTCCAATCCAAGAACATGGTATATCTCTCCATCTATTTGTATCATCTTTAATTTCTTTCATCAGTGTCCTATAATTTTCTGCATACAGGTCTTTTGTCTCCTTAGGTAGGTTAATTCCTAGATATTTTATTCTTTTTGTTGCAGTGGTAAACGGGAGTGTTTTCTTAATTTCACTTTCAGATTTTTCATCATTAGTATATAGGAATGCAAGAGATTTCTGTGCATTAATTTTGTATCCTGCTACTTTACCAAATTCATTGATTAGCTCTAGGAGTTTTCTGGTGGCAATTTTAGGATTCTCTATGTATAATATCATGTCATCTGCAAACAGTGACAGCTTTACTTCTTCTTTTCCGATTTGGATTCCTTTTATTTCTTTTTCTTCTCTGATTGCTGTGGCTAACACTTCCAAAACTATGTTGAATAATAGTGGTGAGAGTGGGCAACCTTGTCTTGTTCCTGATCTTAGTGGAAATGGTTTCAGTTTTTCACCATTGAGGACAATGTTGGCTGTGGGTTTGTCATATATGGCCTTTATTATGTTGAGGAAAGTTCCCTCTATGCCTACTTTCTGCAGGGCTTTTATCATAAATGGGTGTTGAATTTTGTCGAAAGCTTTCTCTGCATCTATTGAGATGATCATATGGTTTTTCTCCTTCAGTTTGTTAATATGATGTATCACGTTGATTGATTTGCATATATTGAAGAATCCTTGCATTCCTGGCATAAACCCCACTTGATCATGGTGTATGATCCTTTTAATGTGCTGTTGGATTCTGTTTGCTAGTATTTTGTTGAGGATTTTTGCATCTATGTTCATCAGTGATATTGGCCTGTAGCTTTCTTTCTTTGTGACATCTTTGTCTGGTTTTGGTATCAGGGTGATGGTGGCCTCGTAGAATGAGTTTGGGAGTGTTCCTCCCTCTGCAATATTTTGGAAGAGTTTGAGAAGGATAGGTGTCAGCTCTTCTCTAAATGTTTGATAGAATTCGCCTGTGAAGCCTTCTGGTCCTGGGCTTTTGTTTGTTGGAAGGTTTTTAATCACAGTGTCAATTTCAGTGCTTATGATTGGTCTGTTCATATTTTCTGTTTCTTCCTGGTTCAGTCTCGGCAGGTTGTGCCTTTCTAAGAATCTGTCCATTTCTTCCAGGTTGTCCATTTTATTGGCATAGAGTTGCTTGTAGTAATCTCTCATGATCGTTCGTATTTCTGCAGTGTCAGTGGTTACTTCTCCTTTTTCATTTCTAATTCTATTGATTTGAGACTTCTCCCTTTTTCTCTTGCTGAGTCTGGCTCATGGTTTATCAATTTTGTTTATCTTCTCGAAGAACCAGCTTTTAGTTTCATTGATTTTTGCTATTGTTTCCTTCATTTCTTTTTCATTTATTGCTGATCTGATCTTTATGATTTCCTTCTTTCTGCTAGCTTTGGGGTTTTTTGCTCTTCTTTCTCTAATTGCTTTAGGTGCAAGGTTAAGTTGTTTATTCGAGATGTTTCCTGTTTCTTGATGTAGGCTTGTATTGCTATAAACTTCCCTCTTAGAACTGCTTTTGCTCCATCCCATAGGTTTTGGGTCGTCGTGTCTCCATTGTCATTTGTTTCTAGGTATTTTTTGATTTTCCCTTTGATTTCTTCAGTGATCACTTCGTTATTAAGTAGTGTATTGTGTAGCCTCCATGTGTTTGTATTTTTTACAGATCTTTTCCTGTAATTGATATCTAGTCTCATAGCGTTGTGGTCGGAAAAGATACTTGATACGATTTCAATTTTCTTAAATTTACCAAGGCTTGATTTGTGACCGAAGATATGATCTATCCTGGAGAATGTTCCATGAGCACTTGAGAAAAATGTGTATTCTGTTGTTTTTGGGTGGAATGTCCTATAAATATCAATTAAGTCCATCTTGTTTAATGTATCATTTAAAGCTTGTGTTTCCTTATTTATTTTCATTTTGGATGATCTGTCCATTGGTGAAAGTGGGGTGTTAAAGTCCCCTACTATGTTTGTGTTACTGTCGATTTCCCCTTTTATGGCTGTTAGTATTTGCCTTATGTATTGAGGTGCTCCTATGTTGGGTGCACAAATATTTACAATTGTTATACCTTCCTCTTGGATCGATCCCTTGATCATTATATAGTGTCCTTCTTTGTCTCTTGTAATAGTCTTTATTTTAAAGTCTATTTTGTCTGATATGAGAATTGCTACTCCAGCTTTCTTTTGATTTCCATTTGCATGGAATATCTTTTTCCATCCCCTCACTTTCAGTCTGTATGTGTCCCTAGGTCGGAAGTGGGTCTCTTGTAAACAGAATATATACGGGTCTTGTTTTTGTATCCATTCAGCCAGTCTATGTCTTTTGGTGGGAGCATTTAATCCATTTACATTTAAGGTAATTATTGATATGTATGTTCCTATTCCCATTTTCTTAAATGGTTTGTGTTTGTTATTGTAGGTGTTTTCCTTCTCTTGTGTTTCTTGCCTAGAGAAGTTCCTTTAGCATTTGTTGTAAAGCTGGTTTGGTGGTGCTGAACTCTCTCAGTTTTTGCTTGTCTGTACAGGTTTTAATTTCTCCATCGAATCTGAATGAGATCCTTGCTGGGTAGAGTAATCTTGGTTGTAGGTTTTTCTCCTTCATCACTTTAAGTATATCCTGCCACTCCCTTCTGGCTTGCAGAGTTTCTGCTGAGAGATCAGCTGTTAACCTTATGGGGATTCCCTTGTGTGTTATTTGTTGTTTTTCCCTTGCTGCTTTTAATATGTTTTCTTTATATTTAATTTTTGACAGTTTGATTAATATGTGTCTTGGCGTGTATCCCCTTGGGTTTATCCTGTATGGGACTCTCTGTGCTTCCAGGACTTGATTAACTATTTCCTTTCCCATATTAGGGAAGTTTTCAACTATAATCTCTTCAAATATTTTCTCAGTCCCTTTCTTTTTCTCTTCTTCTTCTGGGACCCCTATAATTCGAATGTTGGTGCATTTAATGTTGTCCCAGAGGTCTCTGAGACTGTCCTCAGTTCTTTTCATTCTTTTTTCTTTATTCTGTTCTGCAGCAGTGAATTCCACCATTCTGTCTTCCAGGTCACTTATCCGTTCTTCTGCCTCAGTTATTCTGCTATTGATCCCGTCTAGAGTATTTTTAATTTCATTTATTGTGTTTTTCATCATTGCCTGGTTCCTCTTTAGTTCTTCTACATCCTTGTTAAATGTTTCTTGCATTTTGTCTATTCTATTTCCAAGATTTTGGATCATCTTTACTACCATTATTCTGAATTCTTTTTCAGGTAGACTGCCTATTTCCTCTTCATTTGTTAGGTCTGGTGTGTTTTGACCCTGCTCCTTCACCTGCTGTGTGGTTTTTTGTCTTCTCATTTTGCTTATCTTACTGTGTTTGGGGTCTCCTTTTCACAGGCTGCAGGTTCGTAGTTCCCGTTGTTTTTGGTATCTGTCCCCAGTGGCTAAGGTTGGTTCAGTGGGTTGTGTAGGCTTCCTGGTGGAGGGAACTAGTGTCTGTGTTCTGGTGGATGAGGCTGGATCTTGTGTTTCTGGTGGGCACATCCACGTCTGGTGGTGTGTTTTGGGGTGTCTGTGGCCTTAGTATGATTTTAGGCAGCCTCTCTGCTAATGGATGGGGCTGTGTTCCTGTCTTGCTAGTTGTTTGGCATAGGGTGTCCAGCACTGTAGCTTGCTGGTCGTTGAGTGAAGCTGGGTTTTGATGTTGAGTTGGAGATCTCTGAGAGATTTTTGCCGTTTGGTATTATGTGGAGCTGGGAGGTCTCTTGTGGACCAGTGTCCTGAAGTTGGCTCTCCCACCTCAGAGGCACAGCCCTGATGCCTGGCTGGAGCACCAAGAGTCTTTCATCCACACGGCTCAGAATAAAAGGGAGAAAAAAATAGAAAGAAAGAGGATAAAATAAAATAAAATAAAATAAAATAAAGCTATTATAATAAAAAATAAGAAAAATAATTATTAAGAATAAATGTATTCAGAAAAAAATTTTTTTAATTTTTAAAAATAGATTTATTAATTTTTTATAGTAAAAAATAATAAAAAATATTAAGAAAAAAATTTAAGAAAAATTTTTTTTAATTTTTTAAAATAAAAAATATGAAAAAACTTATTATAAGATTTTTTTTATTTCTAAAAATAGAAAATAAGGAAAAATTATTAAGAAAACATTTATTAGGAAAAAAAAATTTTTTAAGTAAAAAAAAAAAACACGGACAGACCTAACCCTAGGACTAATGGTGAAAGCAAAGCTATACAGACAAAATCTCACCCAGAAGCATACACATATACACTCACAAAAAAAGGAAAAGGGGAAAAATTAACATATCCTGCTCCCAAAGTCCACCTCTTGAATTTGGGATGATTCGTTTTCTATTCAGGTATTCAACAGATGCAGGCACATCAAGTTGATTGTGGAGCTTTAATCTGCTGCTTCTGAGGCTGCTGGGAGAGATTTCCCTTTCTCTTCTTTGTTGGAACAGCTACTGGGGCTCAGCTTTGGATTTGGACCCGCCTCTGTGTGTAGGTCACCTGAGGGCGTCTGTTCCCCGCACAGACAGAACAGGGTTAAAGGAGCAGCTGCTTCGGGGGCTCTGGCTCACTCAGGACGAGGGGAGGGAGGGGTACGGATGCGGGGCGAGCCTGCGGCGGCAGAGGCCAGCGTGACGTTGCAGCAGCCCGAGGCGTGCCGTGCGTTCTCCCGGCAAAGTTGTCCCTGCATCACGGGACCCTGGCAGTGGCGGGCTGCACAGGCTCCCGGGAGGGGCGGTGTGGAGAGTGACCTGTGCTCGCACACAGGCTTCTTGGTGGCGGCAGCAGCAGCCCCAGCGTCTCACGCCCGTCTCTGGGGTCTGCGCTGATAACCACGGCTCGCGCCCTTCTCTGGAGCTCGTTTAGGCGGCGCTCTGAATCCCCTCACCTTGCGCGCTGCGAAACAAAGAGGCAAGAAAAAGTCTCTTGCCTCTTCGGCAGCTGCAGACTTTTTCCCGGACTCCCTCCCGGCTAGCACCGAAGCCTGAGCCTCAGCTCCCATCCCCGCCCGCCCCGGTGGGTGAGCAGACAAGTCTCTCGGGCTGGTGAGTGCTGCTCGGCACCGAGCCTCTGTGCGGGAATCTCTCCGCTTTGCCCTCCGCACCCCTGTGGCTGCGCTCTCCTCCGTGGCTCTGAAGCTCCCCCCCCTCCGCCACCCGCAGTCTCCGCCCGCGAAGGGGTTTCCTAGTGCGTGGAAAGCTTTCTTCCTTCACAGCTCCCTCCCACTGATGTAGGTCCCGTCCCTATTCTTTTGTCTCTGTTATTTCTTTTTTCTTTTGCCCTACCCAAGTACGTGGGGAGTTTCTTGCCTTTTGGGAGGTCTGACGTTTTCTGCCAGCGTTCAGTGGGTGTTCTGTAGGAGCAGTTCCACGTGTAGATGTATTTCTACTGTATCTGTGGGAAGGAAGGTGATCTCTGCGTCTTACTCTTCCACCATCTTGCCCCTCCCTCCATTGTGTAATTTTAAAAGAGAAAGAAAATGTATGGAGGGGAGGAGAGAAGAAACTCAGTTTTTCCTCATCTTATTAAATGTACTTTACACATATGTCAGGGCATATGCATCTGATTGGGTCCTCCTCAGCCTAGCTATATCTACTTCCAGACTGGGTATTGGCTTACACTGTCCTCTGTTTCAGGAAGAATCTGCTAATGCTGGCAGCCATGGTCCTCTCTATCCGACTTACTGTACCCACTTACCAACTCAGTCATTTACTTTTTTTTTAATAAATTTTATTTACTTATTTATTTATTTAGGCCATGTTGGGTCTTTGTTGCTGCACGTGGGCTTTCTCTAGTTGCGGTGAGTAGGGGCTACTCTTCGTTGTGGTGCACGGGCTTCTCACTGCGGTGGCTTCTCTCGTTGCGGAGCTTGGGCTGTAGAGCACAGGCTCAGTAGTTGTGGCACGTGGGCTCCGTAGTTGCGGCACATGAGCTCTAGAGCGCAGGCTCCGTAGTTGTGGCGCATGGGCTTAGTTGCTCCTCGGTGTGTGGGATCTTCCCAGACCAGGGCTTGAACCCGTGTCCCCTGCATTGGCAGGCAGATTCTTAACCACTGCACCACCAGGGAAGCCTGAGTCATTTACTTTTAACATCTCTCTTGTTCTCTCGGCCTCTTGGTCATGCACTTTCCTTACTGGGTAGTATATGTTTCCTGAACCACCCCCTAGCCTGGCCCACCACCCTGTTTGATTTATAATCTTGGTTCAGTCCTTCAGGTTGACAGGACCACAGCCCAGGCCACAGCCTGAGGTTGACAACCCTGTATCCTAGTCACACTTGATATCGGTGCTGCTATTACACTATAAGTAGGACACACTGGTCAAAAACATTGCACTTTGATGACTTTATGGATTCATTTTGGTCGTTTAATCTCTTTATAATTTGAAAGCACAAAGATTGTTTCTATATTGGCAAAACTAATATAGTCTTTATAAAATAGCTAGTGTTTTCAATTCTGGCAGGAAAAATATGATAAAAATAAAGAACACGAAATTGAAAAAACAAACATTGTTTGAGTGCCCCTCCTGTTAGACATGCTCATTTCTCAAGATGCAAATACAAACAGAATGAAGCCCTTCCAAATTGCAATTTCCACATTTGTGAAATGAGGTAAGAGCACTTACCTCCTAGAGTTATAGTAAAGATGAGATGGCTATGTGTGTATATGTAAATACACACATGGGTAAATCATGTGTATGGTGCCTGCTACATGTGAGACACTCAATATACGGCATCTATTATGATGACTGTTATGACTCTAAGCCAATCTTTAATTATCCAAGAACTAGCCATCTGAATTTTCAAATGTGAAAAAGGGTAAGGATGTAATTGGAAAAAAATCCCCAATGATAGATGCTAGGTGTTCTCAGCTACCATGAACTGTTGAAAAGATAAAAACCTAGAATCAGAATATTATACTCAATGCGTTGTGCTTGCCCATTGTAACCTGTGGTTGGTTACTTGGTTGGTTAACTGTGTCAACAGTCAACTTATATCATAGAAAATCACGAAGCACAGGGGGAACAGAAAGCCAGAAGAAATAAGAAAAGTGAGAAAGAGATCAACAGCAGAATTTGTTGTCATAGGAAGATGTCAGTGATTTATTGATATTTATTATAGACATTGAATGGTTTCCAGCTTTCTGGCATTACCAGAAACGACTGCTGTGAACATACAAAATATGCCCCCTGGTGCAAAGCACTAAGGTTTTCTAATGAATGTGCATAAGCGTGAACATGCTGTTTTTTAGGGTATAGGCAGCTTCAACTTTTCTAAATATGCCAAATTGTTCTTTAGAGCATTTGCATTAATTTACCCTTTCACCTGAAATATTTAGAGTTCATTTTGCTACATACCCTTCATAACGGTTGGCATTGCCCTAATATAAAATTTGTATGATCTAGCGTGTGTAAAATAAAATTTCATTGTGGTTTTAATTTGCCTCTCTGTAAATATTGATGGAGTCCAATACTTTCTGTAAGTTTATTGGCCCCTCATGTTTACTGTTCTCTGAAATCCTTGTTTATATCACCTGTCTTTTTAAAAAGAATTGGAATATTCGTCTTTCGAGTCACAGAAATTATTTAAGCATTCTCTGTGTTCATTCTTTTCCCATTACATGTGTGACATGTCTCTAGTGTTGTGGCTTAGGTTTTCTTAGGTTTTCACTTTAGGGGGACATTTGATGAACAGAAGTTCTTGATTTTAATGTAGTCCCATTTATTTATCTTTTCTGTTTTGTACTTGTGTCCAATTTAAGAAATATGTTCCCATCTTAAGGTGGTTAAAGCATCTTCTTTAATTTCAAAAGATTTTCAAGTTTTGTCTGTAAACATTTAGGTCTCAATCTATCTCGAAGTAACTTTCGTATATAGTGAGAAGTAGGGATCCAATTTCATTTTATTTTCCAGTAGGTGGAATTGATTTTCCCTGCAAACTTTACTAACTAGTTCATCCTTTTTTTTAGTGATATGCAGGGACAAATATAAGTCTATATATGTGTGAGTCTTTTCCTGTGGTTCTTGATGTTTCTATCGGATTTTTTTCCCCATCTCTGCACTAATGTTGCACACTCCTAGTTTATATGGCCCTATATACATCTTGATATCTGTTAGCAAAGTCCCTCACCTTCTTCTGTGTTTGCAGTGCCTTGGATACTGTCGGCTGTTTGCTCTTTTTTATATGCTTTAAAATAGGTTTGTCAAGTTCCATGAGTAACTCTGTTGTGCTTTTCATAGGAATTGCATTGGATTAATAGACAACTATATGAAAACTTCATCCTCGTGATAGTCGTTGAATCCAAGAACATAATTTCTCTATTTGTTTTTGGTCTCTTAAATGTTATCCAGTAAAACTTGATTTTTTTCATAGTAGTAATGCATTTTTTAGATTTGTTCTTAAGTACCTTATAATATGAATAGCATCTTTTAGTTTGTTATATTTTCTAATTTGTTTATTTCATTCTCTATCTGGCACAGAGAAGTGCAGTTGTTTTGTTTATTGATCTTTGCATCACTCGTATTAAACTAAATTATTCTGCAGTAATAAAGAACTCCAAGATTTTTCAAAAAATTCCTTTAAACAATAAAAGTTTATTTTTCACACATGCTATGTGTCCAGTAGGGCCAGCAAGCAGACTCTGATCTATGTCTTCCCAGCCAGGGCAAGAGGCTGACAGAGCAGGCACCATCTGGACGTGGCAGAGTGAAAGGGAGTGAGCACAGGAAATTGCACACTGGTCCTTCTAGCTTTCCCCTGGCAGTGGCTCAGATTTCATTGGCTAAAGCAAGTCACGTGGCCACCTCTAACTTGACAAGGGGTCAAGTAGTATGTGCCTAGAAAAAAGGGCCCCAAATTGATGAGCAACATTCATCATATGTACATCTTCTCTCCAGAACCTAGGTCAAATATTTGTCTTTAGGTTTTGTTATTTAGAGAAATATATGACATTTGATAATCATTTTCAGTACTTATGCTTTGGTTTATATTCTTATTTTCATGCACTGGCTAGTAAAATGTTGATTAGAAGCTGTGATAGTAGGTGTTCTTGCACTACTCCTGATTTTAACAAAAGTGCTATTTATCCTGATTATTATTATTATTTATGATGTTTTTGTAAACTGTCAAGTTATAGAAGTTTTCTTCTTTAGTTTGTTAAGGATTTTGGTCCTAAAAACTCACAAGAATTTTTACTATTTTTATAGTGAATTAATATATTTTTAAAATTCAAACCAATTTTGCAATTCTGGAATAAAGCCAACTTTGTCTGGAATAAAGCCAGATTAAAAGATTTAAGCTTTTTATATACTTCTGAATTCAGTTTGCTTATGTTTTATTCAGAATTTTTTTTTGCATTATGCATATGAGCATGATGATTGGTCTTTAATTTTCCCTTATCATATTCTCCTGACTTCTCTCTCTCTCTCTCTCTCTCTCTCTCACACACACACACACACACACACATACATACACACACACACACACACACACACGCACTCTCTCTCTCTCTCTCTCTTTTGGTTATACTGCCTCAAAAAGGGAAATATTCTCTTATTCGATTTGCAAGAATGTTTGTAAAAATTGGAATTACACTTTTCCCAGATGTGTGGTATAACTGATGTGCACAACTCTCCAGGCCCACCGTTTTCCTTGTGGGAAGAAATTTAACTGCAGACTATAACAGATAGAACTATTCATCTTAAATTTTTTTTAATTTACTACTCTTTTTTTATGGAGGTATAATTTGCACAAAGTGGACAAACCTTAAATGTAAAGCTTGATGAACTTTTAAAAATGTATCCACCTGTGTAACCACCACCCATATCAAGATAAATTTCTAGCACGCCTGCTGGCTTCTTTGAACACTTTCCAGTTTCTTCCTCTGTCTTAAAGAGAGCACTATTCTGACTTCTGTCACCACAGATTAGCTTTGCCTTTGCACTTCATATAAATGGAATCATACACTATGTTTTTGGGGGTGTCTGCCTTATTTCACTGACGACCGTGTCTGTGAGATTTACCCACGTTGTTGCTTGTAGGGGTAGTTCACTTTTCTTTCATTGTGCTTTCTCCTTCCAGCCTATGCATATACCACAATTTCTTTATCTGTTCTGCAGTTGATGGACATCTGGGTTGTTTCCATCTCTCTTCTTGAATCAGTCTAAGTTGGAAATATTTTAAGCAACTTTTCCAATTTGCCTAAGAACTCAAGTTTAATTCTCATAAAATTGTCTACATTTTCTTGTATTTTGTAATCACATTGCCTCTGTAGTTTATGCCTCTATTTTCACATCTGATAGTACTTATTATACATTCACTGTTTTTCTAGATCAGTTATGCCAGAGGTTAGTCAATTTTAATAGTAAATTAAAGGATGTTAAAAACCCAAGGATATCCCTTGATTTTGTCCATCAACTGGAGCTAAGCCTCAAGGGCTTGAAAAACTAAGCTTATTATAATAACGTTTTCCACAATAATGAGTATGAACTTACTTACAGTTGTCTAACTAAAAGACCATTTTTTAGACTTTTTCAGAAGAAGGAAATTCTGATTCAATGATGTCTTTACGACTAGAAGAAGAAATTGCTAGCAGCTCTCAACTGTTCTGTGAAGAACTGAGTCAGTTTCACAGCCCTTGAATCTGGGCTTGGCCATGTGACTTGCTCTGGTCAATGGGCACATTAGCAAATAGGATATAAGCAGATGCCTGAATAATACTTTTACATTTGGCTCTCCCATCTTATGTTGCTCAGAATTTTTCTGCTACCACCAGAATGAGCTTGGGGTAGACTCCCATGAGTGTCAAGCCAACTGCTAGATGGGAGAGTGAGGCCAAATCAGACCAACCAGCCCCAGCCAAGCTGGTCCAGAACAGAACTACCCAGTGAATCCATGAAAATATATGAGAAAAATAGTAGCACGTAGTTACTTGTATTGAACTAAACTTTCCTCCTGTACACTCTTACTTTTTTTTTCTTTATGTATTTCTCAGGCACTTCTAGTGGTGGTAGAACTGTTGGTGCCCAAATCATTTACCAGATGTGTCTTCAGGATTGATAGTTCGGAACTGCAGAAGTTGAGGCTATGTCAATCCGTTGTCTGCCCTTGCAAATCACAGGCAGCGTTTCTGGTTGCGGAGCAGAGTTGCTAATCTTAGATCGTCTCTTTTGAGTCATGACTTCCTACTACAAAGCAGGAGTTGTTATGTGGAGATGATTTTCTATCCCCAGAATAGTGACCCAAAAGATATACTGAAGCACCACAATTAAAAATTAAAGTTAATCCTTGGATTCATAAGGCATAAAGAGGAGCCAGCCATTGAACAACACATTTGAAGACAGATATTTGTTGCCTGTTTTGTAGAGGTGTGAGTAATCCATTTGTCTACTTCCCTGTGTCCTAGGTACCTATTTCCAAACATATTTCTCCAGATTTTCCTTACATATTAGCTGGTTTTACATTAAAATTTGCTTTTAAATAAAAATTGCCCTTGCAAGATTATAATAATCAACTAGTAGAGAGAATAGGATAATTTGACAAAAGATGAAGATTTCCTCTGGAAGCACCTAGTTCTGATTGGTAAAGTTGATATTTAAAAGTTATGGCCAGGTCTCTCTTGGAAGAGGAATGAAAGGAAATTTGAGTGAAGACATTCTGGATTTGTCTCTGGCTGCCTTACTAACAAGATATGCCATACAGACATTTCTCTCACTTCTAAACTTTTCTCTAAATATGATAACTTATAGAAAAAGCCCAATTGGCTAGTTGTGTCCCAAATGAATTTTCCATTTATAAGACAGTGGAGGGATAGAAGTATCAGCTGCTTTAGAATGTTTCTCATATAGGATGAGATGTCCCAGACGGTTGAAGAGAGTTTTGGATGTAATAAAGCTACATAGAATTGACATCAAACATGCATTCATAAATACACACATATTCATATCCAGTCAAGCAGCTAAAAAGTCAGCAGTCCTTTTGCTTCTGTAGTTTAATGAAAATCCCTCATCTTCCAAATGCAACATTTAGAGATCACATGAGGTGCTTCTCATAATCTAGAGAAGCATGTATATTTAGGAGAGGGTATTCTGTGGTGAAGAATGCAGTAACCACCGAATGGGCAACAAACTTTCATCAATGGACCAAGGTTTTAGAGCATCAATGTGTTTGTAGCCCAGAAAAGAGAAAGAGCACTGGGAATTGCTCCTTGTGTTACTGTCTGATGGTGGCAGATCATTTTGATGACATGAATAAATGGATTGAGGTGCATGAAAGCCAGGGAAAGGGGAGGGGCAAAAAAGGATTAGAGGATAAGGTGCACTGCTACTTTAAAATTATGCATGCCTGGCCCCATGCTGGTCCCTCCCACTGCTTGAGGCACCTGCTGGAGGCTTGAGGAGCTCAGTTCCAGGCGGGCCAGCCAGCAGACTGCACTCTGAGTTTCAGGTAACCAAGCGTTCGCTGTGCAGAATCCCTGACTTGGGCACCCAAGTCTTCCGGGCAGCCGTCCTGCTGCTGCGGCCTATTTGCTGAGACTTTCCAGAGGTTACCGCAGCGTTGCCAGGCAACCAGGGACAGCGGTCCTCTGAAGAGCCATTTGTCACACTGAGGGGCCTGGTTGAAAGGCAATAAAGAAATGGTAACTCAGCTTATTTATCAATACAATTACTTACACAGTATTAGGGGTCCATATGTAACCTACAAATAGTCATATGAGGAAACACACAAACGTTTGCTAAATACTAAGGCGTAGGACGGACAGATGGCGTTGGGTTTGTAATCAGCTTTACCGTGAGCTTAAAGTTGCCGCACATGCTGCGATGAGGCGGGGGAAAGGCCCAAAGTGCTTTGCCAGCTTTATTCGGGACATCTGCAAGTTAGCTCTGCGTTAACAACATCCCGTGCGTGTGTAAAGGAAATCTATATAGTGGATAGTGCTAATTCCCTGGGGTGGAGTAGCAATCTGAAATTACTGTGTGGGGAAATATATTAATAAAAGTATGTGCATATATGTATACGTCAAACTGGTTGTCCTGTGGACTTTTCGAGTGCTTAATTTGCCCGATGAAGATAGTTACCAAAAGAATGAGTGTTTTCCTCTAGAGAGTGTACTTCAAAATGTTTTTAAGAAGTTTAATAATGTTTCTTGGGGACTCAGAATCCCCATGCTTAGAAGGCACCGAAAGTTTTAAAGATGTAACAGATCTTCCTTGACTCTCTGCTTTTGATTCCCAGACACCAGCTGCTACTCATGTCTTTGCCATCACTAAGGAGGCCTCCGGTGTTACCCCAGTGTGAAAAGGCATCTGCAGTTTCCCGAAAATGGATTTATCTCCATGTTATTTAAAGCACCCCGCATTAAAGAGTCGCTGGCCAGCGCCGTCGGCCTTATTATTTATTTAGGAACGCTTGATTGGAAGGAGAATGCTTTTGTGTAAACATGAATTGCCTGGCTCTTTCTTTGGGCTTCGGCTTCTTGTTTCCCAGCCCTAAAACATGGCTCTTTACCTATTTTGCTTCCATATCGTGGGCTGACTCGCAGGGCCTTTTCCCAAGGCTGGAGAACGTGGCAGCTTTCAAGAAGGTTTCGGTGGTGTCAACCCAAGCGACGTGTGGACTCCCAGCCCGAAGCACCTTCTGTCAGAGCTCTGCCACAGCTGAAGGCCTTCGGGTCTGTCCCCAGCGGTTCTGCATTCAGGATTGTCCTTACCGATCGTCACCCCCCACCTACACTGCCCTCTTCTCAGCAGGCCTCAGGGGCTGCATCACCGTGGACCGGCGTGATCTGAGTCCCAACGCCCACAGCCATTCTGCAAGTTTCATTTTTGGAAATCACCAGCGTTGCTTTGCCTCTCCTCCTGCTCCCAGGCTGGCGGCGTCATTCACTCTAGCTGTGTGGTTGAAACCCGAGCAAGAAGGTGTAATGTAAGTAGCAGAGGGAGTGTAAGCTTTCCTAGGGTCCTGCAAAATCAGTAAGAGTCAAGGGTATTGCAACTTGAATTCCAGCCTAGAAATGAAGGCACTTTGGAATTGATGCAACTGAAGACCTACTCCTATATTAGGCTCTCCTGGTCAACTTTATATTCCAAGTATTTTTTTCCTAAATTCAAAGTATTTCTCTCCTTTCCATGGATGAAGTAAACCCTCAAAGAAGAGTGTGTTAAAATAATTTCATGGCAGGCAGACATGTTTACACCTGGCTCTTTTTGTTTTTTTTTTTTTTCCAGCAGTTTAGCTAAACTTTTGGTCTTAGTTTTCAGAGGCTCAACCAGGCTCAGTGTGAGTTTTAAGGCATGGGGACTAGTAATACAAATAATGGATATTTTCAAAGTTTTGGTCCAGGTTTGTATAAACAACTTGCCCTTACTAGAGTGTACAATTTTCATTAGGCATGTAGTTCTCTGAGGGCTTAGGACTGTGGTGTCTGCATCCTTATTTTCCCAGGAAGAGATGTTTGTTTAACTCATCTTGGAAGATGCTCAATAATGAGTTGAATAAATGAATGACACCCCATATCTTAAAAGAGGTCGCTTTTGGCCCTTCGCTTCCTGGTGTTTTCATCTGTTAGGAAATATATAGAGAAGCATAAAAGATTCTCAAAAGCATTCATGCCATTGATCCCAGTAGAAATGCCTTCAGTGAGTTCGGAGGGGGGCTTCCTTAACATTTTTGGTTATTTTCTATAATCACCTGATTTTCATTCTGTAATAGTTTCTGAAGCTGATATCTAATGTTTCCCCTAAGTGTTTAGAAACAATCTGGAAACTGGAATGAATAGGACAGTTTTGAGGCATATTTTGCTTATCTTTTGTCTTCCTGTAGGGCTTTTGCCTCTTCTTGTGAAGTTTTCTTTGTATGAGGATGTTGGCCAAATATCTAAAAACTCATGAAACAAACCAGAAAAGTCTTATAATTTCATAAGCAAATATGACTTAAATATCTTTGGTGTTTAGTTTTAATGTGCCAAGTGAAAGTTGGCATATTTTCATTTTGTTTTATTTGGAGTGAAAATCATCACAAACCATTACCCCTATTTCTGTATGTGCCCTAAAAGAAAACCCTGTTTTCTTACTGTTTGAAATGTCAGTAAATCCAGCCCACTTAGTTTATGTAACTAACGTGCAAAGAGTTTTAAAAAATTGTCTCTTGACAAATATGGCTAGGATGAAATATTTTTTCCAAGCTTTTTACAAGGGATATGTCTCTACCAAATTCATCTTCCACTGGTATCATTTTGTATAAATAAGACAGAGGAGTATTTATAGAGGCAGTAGCACATGGTATACGGTTTTGAGAGTTCCATGCATCAAGGTCGTTTCCATTCTCAAAACTGAAATACCTATGGGAATTGGGGGAATTTCAGGATGTTTGTACTAGATAAGTAAAACAAACAAAACATGGGTTATCCAATTATTGTTTATTCAGGAGCAAAATAAATCCAGTTCCTAAATATTTTGCTACCTGCCTTCCTCTCACATTCATTATCTACCCAAGCTAGTATGTTTACAAGCAAACAAAATAGCAAGGAAGATAATCAATAACATATTAAGAAATGCATTTTCAGTAAGCTTGGGGAAATAAGCCTGCATGTGGCAAATACATCCTTGAGTAATGGTCAAATTCTAACTTGTAGATTTAACTCAAGAGAAATGAACAGAGGCAAACTCTTCTTAGATTGTTTAAGACCTAGAGACAGGGAATAGAGAGAAACTCTTTCATTCCAGTGACTTAGAAATATTCACCTACCAAAGGGTTAAAAAAAATCACAATAGAATTTCCATAGGGTTAAAAACAATCACAATAGAATTTCCATAAAATCGTATTTCCACTTTATATAAAATCTGTATGTCAACTAAACCTATTTGCCTAATATAAAATATATATACTTGGTCTCATAACTTTATCACCAAATATATGTAGAAATAGAGTAAAAAAGTGACAGTGAAATGGTAACTGTTAAGTGTTCTCCCGTCATATTATTACCTCTCAATTCTCAGAAAGAATAAATGCAAATGAGAAGGAATGATTTGTGAAAACATGTGCCCTTTAAGGAAAGTTTTGAAAATATCTTTAGCAATAATTCTTGGTTTGCCCAATCTTACCTTTGCCTCTTCGATTCTTCCTACTCAGATCACTGACTCATTTTTTTGAGGCTCTACTATAAAGCAGGCTAGGGTGCTATTGTCAGAAAACTCATGATCGAATGGGAAGACGGATGGATGGGTGTTGTTACCAAGGCAGCACGATAAGTGAGCTCAAGGAAAGACCCCTTACGAACCTTGAGCAGGGAGGATTCTAGGATCAGGCATTATCCTGGAGATGCTGAGTAGGAGGCAACCAGGTGAAGAAAGGAACCCAGACTCCTCTAGGACTTGATAAAATTCTCCTCCCTGGGATGTACCACCTTCTTGAGTTCTTGTCTGTGAGATGCAGGCTGATGAGCATGTTTAATAGCTAGTTATTTGGGGGGAGATGTTGATGGCTACTGTCCATGATATTTCTCTTTAAATAGCAGATTTTGGGGAGTAATCTACTCAGGGGGCTCTTCTCTCATCTGCTAAAAAGTTGAGTTGCTAGGTTGAAATGTAATAGGAAAGGGGCTTAAGTTCATATCTGTTTCTGCTCAGTGGGTACAGAGTGGCTAGGCACATGCAGTGATATAATTAGTATAAAATAAAATATATTAAACATAAATCAATGGAGAAATTAGAAAACATAAAAAATAAAAATGTCTATTTAAAGGGATGGGAAAAGAGTGCCATTGTGATCAGGGTAGAAGTGATTTAAAAAAAAATAATTTGATAACTGGCCCTACACAGACCTAAAATTTTTCTGAAAATTCTTCTATTTTATCAAAATATTTCACTGTATTCTTAGAAGATTGGATGACCTTTCATCCAGGATCATTACCATGATCTCAATGCCTCAGTTGGGCTGTGTGGTCATGGCGAGCTACAGACACTGGCTTTGGCTTCTGGCCAGTTGATGATGAGTGAAGTAAAGGCTATAGTTGTGCATTCTCCATTTCGTCATGGGAATTAAATAGAGTGATTCTGACTTCAGGGTTAGCAGTTTAGAGCCTTCTACGGACACTAACCTCTCTTTACATTAAAAAAAAAGAAAAGAAAAAAGATTTGCGCTGGTGACTCAATACCCAAGCCGGATGTGGTGTATTGTGCTGCTTCCTATAAAAGAAATAGCAGAGGAACTAATGAGCCAATAGGCTACATGTTGTTTTGCAGGATGATTCGACCACTTTAGCTCCCATCATGAATCTCCAATAAAAGGAGTGGAGGTTCTGGGGGAATATATTGTCAATAAGAATTCTATTTTTTATTGAAATAAAAGGGCTTCTTAATTGAAAGAAAGCTTGCCCTGAATATTATAACATTCAGGTGCTTATTCACTGTGACCCTTTGAGTGGAGTTTGGGGTCAATTACACCACCATCACTGGATGATGCCTTAGCCTCTCTTTTGGTTGGAGGCTGACCTTTTCTCTTTTCTGGTTGCTTCCCAAGGTGTGTTATAGAAAAGACAGCGGATGGGCAGATTGTGTTCAAACTTACAATATCTGAGAAAGAGACCATGTTTTATTACCGCACAGTAAATGGTTTGCAGCCTCCAATAAAAGTAATGACACTGGGGAGAATTCTTGTGAAGAAATGGATTCATCTTAGTGTGCAGGTGAGTAAAATAAAAAAATATTTAATGTTTGGTTAAACACAGGGATCCATCTTCCTTTCTTTCCTTTAAATGGCATCTTCCCATCAGATTTGAACCTTTCAGATTTCAGCTATGTGTAAATGACAACTAAAGAAAAACAATATTTAAATGACCTAATGATGTATCTCTTGGTATACCAGAATTTCCCCCTCAAAATTACTGTGAACATGCCCACAGAAGGCTAGGACAATCCCATTTGGGGTAATATCCTCAGGAAATGTTTGTTTTATTTGCTTAGTGTAACTTATTTTGTTCAAAAACGTGGAAGGGCTCTTTTGCGGTCTAGTTCTAATTTTACTAGTCTTGGCAGTATTAAGACCCCTGCCTGGTTTTTACAGCGGTTTTTGGTGGATAGCATCTGATGATATGAATACAATTTGGCTGTTGTGTTAAAATGCTGACCTTAGAATTAATGAACTTTACACATCAGACACTCTACAGGTGTTATATTATTACTTTAGTTGTCAACCACAGTTTGTATTCGCCTTAGAAGCTGCTAAAGACTGAGATAACTGTGAGATGGTTGGTATTTTATAGTTGTCAGGAATGGAAACAGTTTATTCTTTGGTTTCTTTAGGGCTCTGGAATGGTCCAATGCAGCTTAAGTCACCCTTGCCTTTTATACCAGAGGTACCCTGTACTGTAGTTCTCAGTATATGCTCTCATAGGTGTGCTCAAATGTGGTCCATGCAAAGCCCATTTGCACTAGAGGACATTTGTACCCTCATGCACTTTATGAAAATAATCTTTGATTTCTCACATTTTTCCCCTCACCCTGAAGCAGGTAGACTTCCTTATGTTACTTACCAGGGTTCTTGGCCTCCTTAATCAATAGAAATTGATAAGAGGCCAGACAAGAAATTCAGGCAAGGCTTTATTGGGGCCCCTGCTGCAGCCGCAGGGAGCAAGAACAAGCAACAGATTCTCTTGCTTGCTCCCTGAAGGGGGGTCGAGCTGATTCCTCATATGGGGTGAGGGTAGGGGTGTGTCCAGGGATCGGGCCAGAGGGGTGGCTTAGGTGTTCTGCCCACTCCTTAGGTGGTGCTGTGTGCAGGGGGGCATGTGCAGTACCCTGCTTTTGCTCTGGCTCTTCAGAAGTGGCAGTTGGTTTTTTTTGGTCTTTCTGTATCTTGTCCATAATTTGCCCCAGCTGGACATGTATGCAGTTATTTTTAGTCCCTTATCGTTTCTTTCTTTATATTTTATTGCTCCAGGAAACATTTGTCCAGGTGTAAGCACTGCAGCAAAGGGTCCCAGGTTCCAGCCTATCTCACTTAGAAGGTCTTGAAAATTGTTATTTGGATTTTAAAGTCTCTTTCAGCGTAGCTACTGTTATTGAGGATGTAAATACACTTGAAACATACCTTTGTTTGGCCTGGTAGTAAGTATGATATTCTGCCATGAATGTGCACTGCAATGCATTAAAAGCCTGAGGAAGAACATTTAAAATAGAAATGCAGAGAATTAACAATGATTGATGTCCATAGGATGGTATTGACACAGTGGTATTCAGTCATCATGCTAGACTTATCTACTCTGCTTTTCATTAGGATATGAGTTTAGAAAATTTGGTTGTCAGGACACAGAGGTTTCCATGCCAGCAGGGTTGAAAGGACCTACAAAAAGATAGGTCACGTCTGACATCTATAGCATATGATGGATTCAGTGTGTCATGCTTGCCTCTCATTTGTTCAGTAGTTAGCAGATAGGGGACTAATTTGTTCTATATCTTGTCCATTCCACCCACTGACCAGACCAACAGAATTGGGTTATAACGTTTCCATATAAAAAATGGAAATAGAAACCACTGCAGAGGGGCTTCCCTGGCGGTCCAATGGTTAAGACTCTGTGCTTCCACTGCAGGGGACGCAGGTTTGATCCCTTGATCCCTTTTTGGGGAACTAAGATCCCTTGTGCCGCTGTGTGGCCAAAAAAAAAAAAAAAAAAAAGAAACCACAGAAGACTGAAGAAATGGAATCTTCAAACGATGTTGAATAGCTATATTTGTCGCATATTTTTATATCAACGATGACGAAAAAAATGCTTTTTACTTGCCTTTATTTTGCCTTATCCATGAAAATGTGCCATGTTTTGGCAGGCAGTAGTACATTAAAAGCTTTACAAAGAAAGTTTAAAATTCCAAATGTGAAGAGGTAACCATGACTGAATTACTCCCCTGGGAGTCAAATGCTCTTAGAGTGCCTATTGGAATCAGCATTATCATTTCAATACATGTCAAATATGAGTCACTTCCTAGTTTAGGCAAAATTTCTTTATAAATCTTTAAATCTTCCCCTTCTTTCAAGAAAAGGTTAAAGTACTTATGATTCAATAAGACTGCTTTATTTCATAACTGACTATCAAGAGAAAACTTGTCCTATCCAATTTGTGTTCTTCTTTTATTTACTTACTTTTACATAAGTTTCCCCCCCCATTCTACATTTTATGTTAAAACTACCGAATGAAACAGTCATAAATCATTAGAAAAGCCATGCAGATCGGTTATTTATTCATCTGGCATTTATTGATAAATTTGGGGGTACCCAGCATTATGGAGACCTGGATTCATTCAAATAAAAATTAAAGAGCAATTCTTTAAATTGGAGTTCTGCATAGGGTTCCTTTAAACTGGAAACAAGTCTGAATACATTTAAGATATTACCATATTTATAATAACCCATATTATAGATGTTTAATAAAGAATGTGCTCATTCCTTGGAAGTTAATACAAAAAGCAGTGGGAAGAATAAGGGATGAGGAGTAGAGAAATCTGACTCAGGTAATGCTACTCAGTAGTCTTAACAAATACACTTGACTCAGTTTTCTTACTTATGTAGTAAGAGGATAGGACTAGATGAACAAAACAAGACTTCCTGGAATTCTACGTTAAAAAGTAAGTGACTTTTAAAGTATGGAAAGCTGTTAAGTTGTGTAGGGTTGTCTAGACAGAGATGGTAAGTGACAGAGCTTCCTCCTCAACTGACGATCGGGTTTGTGCTTTTTTCTGCTTCCCCCTGCGATCTGGTATTTACACAGAAACATTTTTTGGTAGATTTCATAGCCAAGATATGGACAAATGCAGCTTGTAACTCTTTCACTATTTAACTGCAAAGAACATACTTTAATACGAAATGTAACTTATTCTCTGTTGCCTTATAATATAGTGCATCCAAATTCTGTTTGATTTTGGGATTAGGGACTTCATAATGCTGGGCATAGGCTAGAACACATACTTGATAATCTGGCTTAGTCAAGTTTAAAATTGCAAGTCTGTAGTTAATGTGTATGCATATATTTTTACTCATCCTCCAATATGGCCACAATCAACAAATTTACATGGTATGTGCGTGTGTGTATATAAAAATAAAACGTCTTTACTCATGGAGTTGTCTCAGAATTTAACTTAGAAAGACACAGTGACATAAAATTAATTAACCAATCTGACCTTACACCTTACCTCAGACAGTTCACTCAGTATCAGCTTTCCATCAGTAAAATCAGAATTCTAATTTACCAAATCCAGAAAAAGAAATGAGTTTTAAATAATTAAATCCCTGGGCAAAAAAAAAGATGCTAGGAAGAGCCAGACATACCAAATGTTGGAGGTCTAGTTTCCTAAACAAAAAATGCCTGATGTTACAGTAATGGATCTAACAGCTTTTATTCAAGAACTAGCATTTTGAAGCTTCAACCTGTTGGAAAATGATTAGTTTTTAAATTAATATTCATTCAGGGACTTGAATCTGACATGATTGCCAATTTAAATTTCACTTTGGAGTTTAATATATTGGCTATTTCAAATTATATCAAGCTGAAATTCGTTATATCATATTTTTTGTACTAAAACTGGAAAAAAATCAATTCAGACTTTTTACTATCGAATGGGGAACACTGATAACATTAGAAGATTTTTTTTAGAGCTTAGTTTTCATATTGAATCAGCACGTTATAGTTATTTTAAGAGACCTCTTCGGATTTTCTTTTTTTAAAAAAAAGTTTTGAAATATGTAAAAGGATTTTACTTCAGCAGTTTGTTAGGGCTTGTGGGTAGTACAACTTGGAAGTATATTGACATTTAGTTGCACATCATTTAAAAGTAAAACCTCAGAGTTTTATGAAACTCTGAAAACTGTTTTCCCTTAAGTAGGTCTACACATTTTATAGGACAAATAGCATTAAAGAATCATTAGTATAGTAACCCATTAGTAATTATGCTAAAATGCAGTCAAACAATTATATACTATAATTAGAAGCTGATGAAATACTGCAAGTATGGACACAAGAAATAGTTTAGCAGTGGGGCTTTTCGCATCATCTCTGCTATTTTGAGGGCTCCTTGATACACTGACGAGTCAAGAGCCACAGATGGTCCTAGCTACAATAAAGTGAAAAAGAGCAGTTCTAATCTGATACAGTGAAGGAAAAAAAATGCATGGGTAAATAAAGTTTTAGGGATCAACAGACGAAGAATAGGAGTTTCATAATCATAGTTTGTTCATGAAAAATATTCTTCGATTTATGTATTCAATCTGAAAAAGGGAAACTATTGATGGTTCTGGAGAAAAAGAAAATGCAATTTAACCAACATTTGTTAGAATAGATAAACCAACTCTCTCAATTAATCTCTGGAGTGTATGCCCATGTGCACACTTTATAAAGGTATTGCCATGTCTCTATTGATTGAAGGAACATAAAACGTCCTCGCAGCCTTATGG
Source organism: Eschrichtius robustus (assembly GCF_028021215.1). Taxonomy (NCBI): domain Eukaryota; kingdom Metazoa; phylum Chordata; class Mammalia; order Artiodactyla; family Eschrichtiidae; genus Eschrichtius; species Eschrichtius robustus. The sequence continues at coordinate 174,253,503 of NC_090826.1, forward strand.
AAGCTTCCTCATTCATTTCAGCAAGCTCTGTGTACTGGGATTCTCATGGGAGCACCACCTTGGCTCCCAGCACAAGAGAATCTCAATCCATATCGTTCCTTTAATAATTTTCATTGCTTTAAACTGTAACTATTTACATGTATATGAAAGCCTTCTGTTTGTAGCTAGCCAACTGAATATCACCCAAGTTAGGGGAAAGCTTGTTATTCAAAATGAAGTAAAGATCAATAGAATTTAACAAAGCTTTTCAGAATAATCAGCTGAAAATGATGATAATAGTAACAGCTGTAGTTATTGAGCACTGACTAGGTGTACTGGATTCAACAAGGAGCCTTAGAGAGGTTAAATTATCTGCCGGAGTTTACAGTCTCAATTTTCTCTGACCTATACCTAAAAAAATAATAAGTTGCTGTGAACCTAGGTCACTGTGAAGACAGAGGAAGTAGTTAATTATCAAAGTCCTCTGAACTCCCCCTGACAAAAACCAAGAACTGAAACAAGACATATTTGTAAAGTAAATAGAAATGAATTTTCATACATTTGTACATATTTGTAATGCTTCACATATTTACATGATTTGTACAAATAATTCAGATCAATATAGTTTACAATTATATCTCTCAGTGATACAGGTGCCTTAAATACATAACAGAATATAATTTTATATACAGTTCTGCTCAATATCTTTTTGGTTTATGACAGTCAGGAAAGACTACAGTGGATTAAAGAAAGAATACTCCACTTAACCCACCCAGATCACCTGATCCATGGCATACAGAACCAAGCCTTTTGTAAGGATACCTTAAAAATAAGGGGGAATTCTTCCCACTTGATTATGGAGAAAGGTAAAACCCTCCAAGTAAAAAAGTAAAAATTATTCTCTGTACATTTTTGCATGAGACTTTAAACTATAACATTTAGCCAAAAGGCAATGTTTAATTCTTGATATTTTACTTAAAATTTCTACAACCCTAGGAAAATTATGTAGCTCCTTGAAATGATAGATACCTGTGACTATTGGGAACAAAGATAAACCCAGCCTATTTAGCTTCTACTATAAATGACATGTAAAGAAAATAATGTCTGATAAAGTACTTTATAGTCTGCTGTGATGGAGCTTACAGTCTATTAGAAGGAAAAGACAGACAATCACACCAAGGAAAACCAAATTATAACTGTGCTATGTTCTATGGGATCATCTGAAGGACAGTTTGATCAAATCTCTAAAGTCAAGGAAGGCTTTCTTTGAAGAAATTGTATTAGATATGTGTATTAGGTTGCTAGGCCTGCCCTAAAGAATCACCAACTGAGTAGCTTAAAATAACAAAAATGTATTCTCTCCCAGTTCTGGAGGCCAGAAGTCTGAAATTAAGGTATCTGCAAGACCATGCTCTTGCTAAAACTTATAGAGGAGTAGCCTCACTTGCTTCTTCTAGCTTTTGGTGTTTGCCAGAAATCCTGAGTTTTCAGATGCATCAGCCTCATCTCTGCCTCTGATATCACATGGCCATCTCGTCCCCTGTGTGTGTGTGTCAGTGTCTCCTCTTTCTGTAAGGACACCAATTATACTGGGTTAGGATCCAACCTAATCAGTATGACTTCACCTTAACTTGATTATATCCACGAAGACTCTGTTTCCTAATAAGGTCATAGTCACAGACATGGGGGGTTAGGACTTCAATCTGTCTTTTGTGGGGGGACTCAATTTAACTGATAACAATATATATTCAGAAGAACATATAAGATTGAACTAGGTGACCAGAGTAGAGAAGAACATTTCATCCGTGCATAGCAAATAGTGCAGATGCCCTTTTGTAAAAGGGACTTTGTTGCATGTGAGATACTGAAAGGCCAGTGGAGGTGGAGGGCAGCAGCCAAAGTGGAGCAGCATGTGAAATGTAGCCAGAGCCATTGGAAGATGCTATGTTTTAAAGATCATTGTTGGCCGTGTTAAAGTGTTTTCAAGAGAACTCTACTGAAATGCTTTATGCAGGGAACAGGGGATGAGGGAAGAAGTGGGGGGAAGGAAGGAAAATGTATGGCCTGAGCAGATTATCTTTTCAGAAGGACCATGTTGGTTGCACTGAAGGAGAACAGTTTGCATGAGGACAGGAAAAAAGTGTTGTTAGGTGACTCTTAGAGCCCACGTGAGATACCTTGAACCATGATGGCAACAGCAGATACACAGAGAAGTGGTCAGCTTTGAAAGCTATTTAGGAATTAAAATCAAAGGGCTTGTTGCTGGAAGGAAAGTAGAGGTTAAGGTAAAGGGAGATGATAAATCCCAGATTTCTGGCTTGGCTGATTGTATGACTAATGGTTTCATTTGCCCAAGGAGAAACACTGGAAGAGAATCAGGTTTTTGATATTTAGTACTTACAAGCTAGACTGCAGCTCAGAGCGATATTTCTTAACTCTAGAGATCATTAGCATCACTGAGAAACTTTCAGAAATATTCAGATGGCCACACTCCATTGTGTCTTCATTGGTCTGGGGTGGGGCCCAAGTATTATGTCTTGTTCTCCTTCCTTCCTTGATAGATTACAAAGTGTATAACAAAATAAAATAATCAGAATTTAAGACGGGAAATGACTCATTCCAATTCAGGTATGTCAGGAAAGATGCATAAAGAATAGGATCTGAGTTAACTATTGAAGGAAAAATAGGCTTTTAGTAGGAGGAGAAGAGGAGGAAGGAAGAAATTCTACATAGCAGGAATAGGTGAGCAATGCCTGGAAGATGAAAATAGCAAAAGATGTTAGTAAGCCTCAGGGGGTCTGAGTTTCTTATAAAGAAATATATCATGTGTTAAATGAAAAAGGCTGGAAAAAGTGGCTCAGAGTTCTACATAGAGCTATGAAGACTTTTGTTTTTGTTTCTCCCTCTGACAGACAACCCAGGTTTTTTCACCTGCTCCTAATCCAATCTATTTCATAACTATTATTCTCCATTAGTATATACACAATATATATATATATATACACACACCAAAAGAAAAGGTTTTTCTAGCTGATGTATGCAAAGAGATGAACACACCTGTCATTGTAGTATTTACCCTTTACAAGTCTGAATGTTATCAGTCTAATATTTCATAGCAAAAATTTAAGTCCAGGAAGACCTTTCCTCTGGAAAAACCTCTAATCAAAATCTAAAGCAAGCTATGGATAAATTAACATTTAAACTTAGAAACCGATAGTTGAAGAATTTAGCAATTTTTTTCTGGTAGAAAATGGTTGATTCTCAGCCAATAGCTAGAAAATGTACAATATATACAAAAGGAAAATATATTACTAAAATTGAAAATTGTGATAAAAAGAAAAGTATTTTCCAATGTCTTCTTGTTTCAACAATCTCCCTCCAAATGCCACTATGGTAATTCTCTCAAATTTGTAATGGTTAAAATTTGATGGTAATGCTTTTTAAAACCTATATTATCTAATGGAATTGTCATTTATATTATATCACTTTCATCTAAAAGCCAAATATAATAAGACAGATAATTTTTGCTTCTTTTGAGGGTAGGCATTTTTGTGCCCACGGGGCTAACTGAAACCTTCGGTTATACATGAACAATTCCCACTAAAGTCAAAAAGAAGAGCGCGCATATAACCTAGGGCAGAATTTGGCCTATGGTATGTATCGCTTGGTAATGGAAGAGAGAATATGACTTTATTTAAACATGGCCTTGAATAGTTTTATTTTCCCATATATTTTCCCTTGGTATTTCTCTCTCTCAAATGCAACTTTCAAAAATATTCCAAGCAGCTGTATTGTTCTGGATGCATAATAAGAGCATATGTTCAAGATACCAGTTTAGATATCTCTAAGCCAAAGAAAGAACAGTTAAAATAAAACAAATTATAAAAACTTTTCCAAGAATGGAAAGGCTTTAATAGATTTGTTAATCTTCCAATTATTTAATTACAGCAGAGAAAAAGTGATATTTATATATATAATATATATAATTATGTGTGTATGTATGTCAATATATATTTTTTGTAAGTATTCATATCAGGAAAAGCAGTTTCATTCTGCTTTCTAAAGATTACATGAGATAATCCCTGAAAAACATTGTATATTCTAGAAGTAGAAAACTAGTTGGATTCTTTTGTTTATGATTTGTGTTCATGGTTCTCAATCTAGGGAGAAAAGAAAGAAAGGAAAAAGGAAAGGGCAGGGAAAGGACAAAAGGCATTCCAGTTGGGGGTCGGGGAGGGGAGGAGAGCCAGAGATGAGGGGCTGGAAGAGGAGACTCAGCTCATGCCAGTTTCACTGTCGTGGGGTTGACCAAGAAAGTTTAGATTATGGATGTACAGTATGTAATTTTAAGTTTGTTGTTTTCTGGGATGCAAATCCCTTGTGTTATTGTAGTTATTTGGCCAAAATCGATTAAAGGTAGTTATTTTGAGGGGTTTGGTACCTTAGGGAATTTATAGAAAAGAGTTGGGTTCAATGTTTGGGTTGAATGAGAGGTAGCAGTAAACTGGAAATAAGATGAATTCTGTGGGAACACACATTGGGACAAATGGTCACCATTATTATTTAACCCCTTAAAATACCTGTACCCATCTCAGGCAGAACATCTCAAAGTTTGTGGGAAGTGGCTTTTATAAATATTAAAGAGAAGTGAGACCCAAGAAATTTTGAAAACTGGGGAACACTAAACTTGGAGAGGTCCAGTGTAGATAGTGCTTCTTTGTTCATTTTTAATTAACTTTTTTTGAGATAATTGTCGACTCGCAAACATTTGTGAGAAATAATACTGAGAGATCCCAAGTATCCCTTACCCAAGGGTAACATCTTGCAAAACTATAGTATAATGTCACAACCAGGATACTGACATTGATACAATCCACCCACTTTATTTAGACTTTCCATTTTTCTTGACTTGTTTGTGTGTGTAGTTCTATACAATTTTATCACATATGTAGATTTGTGGCTCCATCATCGTGAAGATAAAGAACAGTTCTATTACCATAATGCTACCCCAAATTTCCCTTTTATAAACACACCCAACTTGTCCCTTACTTCACCACAGATTTCATTTTTTAAATATATTTCAGGGCATGTGCCTTTCCATATAAGTTTTAGAATAAATTTACCTGTGTCTACCAAATGTCTTGTTGGGATTTTGTTAGGAATTTCATTGCATCTATAGATCAACTTGGGGAGAATTGGTATCTTTTACTATGCTGAACCTTCCAATACATGAACGATTTAGATCTTTGATTTCTTTTATTGGTATTTTGTAATTTTCAGCATACAGATCCTGTGCATGTTTTGCTAAGTTTATTCTTAAGTGTTTAATTTTCTTTGGAGTGATTGAAATTGGTTATAGGTTTTAAATTTTAGTTCCCACATATTTTTTGTTATAATACAGAAAATGTTACTGATTTGGGGGGGCTTGATCCTATATTTAAAAACCTTGCTGAACTAACTTATTAGTTCTGAAAGTTCTTTTGTAATTTGTTGGGATTTTCTACATAGACAATCATGTTGCCTGCGATTAGGAGCAGTTTCTTTCTTTCCAGTCTGTGTGATTTTTATTTTTTTATTTCTTTGTTGCAATAGCTAGAATTTCTAATACTATGTTGAATAAGAGTGGTAATAACAAACATCTTTGTTTCTGATCTTAGGGAGAAAACATTCAGTTTTTCACAAATAAGTATAACGTTAGCTGTAGATGCTCTTCATCATGTTGAGGAAATTTCCCTTTATTGCTAATTTACTAAAAATTTTCATCATAATGAGTGTTGGATTTTGTTAAAGTCCTTTTCTGCATCAATTGATATGATTTTTCTTCTTTAGCCTGTTAATCTGGTTGGTTACACTGATTGATTTTCAAATGTTTAACCAACTTTACATACCTGGAATAAATTCGACTTGGCCATGATGATTCCTTTTATATGCTGCTTGATTGGATTTACTAATATTCTTCTGAGGAATTTTCCATCTATATTCATGAGCTGTATTGATCCATAATTTTCCTTTCTCGTACTATCTTTTGGTATTAGGTTAATGCTATCCTCATAAAATGAGTTGGGAAGTGTTCCCTCCTATTCTGTTTTCTGAAATAGATTATGTAAAATTAGTGTTAATTCTTCCTTAAATGTTTGGTAGGCATCTCCAGGTTTAGTGAAGCTGTTTGGAGATCTCATATTTGGCGATCTTTAATTAAATTGAATTTCTTTAATTCAGATTGTCTATTTTATCTTGGTTGATTTTAGGTAGTTTGTGGTTTTCAGACAATTAGTCTATTTCTTCTAAGATGTTGAATTTATGACTGTAATATTATTCATCTTATATTTTATTACCCCTTATCATTTTACTGGCTATAGGATCTAAAGTGATATCACCTGCTTCATTATTGATATTATTTGTGTCTTCTCTCTTATAATTGTTAGTCTTGCTAAAAGTTTATAATTTAATTGATATTTTTGAAAAACCACATTTTTGTTTCCTTGATTTTTCTCTATTGTTTAGCTATCCTCAGTTTCATTGATTTCTGCTTTTATATTTATTATTTCCTTCTGTCTGCTTGATTTGTGCTTATTTTGCTCTTTTTCTGGGGTTTCTTGAGGTAAGAACTTAGATTGATATTTCCAGACCTTTTCTCTTCTTAAAAGCAAGCAGTAGGTTTAGTGCTGTGATTTAGTGTGTAATTTAATTTAATGTTTAATTTAGTGTTGTAAATATTCCTCTTTGTACTGCTTTAGCTGTATCACAGATATTTTAGTATGTTGTATTTTCATTTTTATTCAGTTCTATGTATTTTTTTATTTTTGTTGAGACTTCTTTGACTCATGCATTAATTACAAGTAGGTTGTCTAATTTCCAAGCTTTTGAAGATTTAACAGAATTATATTTCTGATATTGATTTCCAATTTGAATCCATTGTGGTCAGAAAAAACACTGTTTGGTTTCAGTTCTTTAAAATTTGCTGAGTTTTTAAAAAATGGTCCAACGTTCTTGGTGAACGTTCTGTGAGCACTTGAAATTAATGTGTATTCTGCTGGTGCATAGCATGTTTTATATGTATATATATATATATATATATATATATATATATATATATATATATATATATATATATATATATATATAAAACATATATATATATATATATATATTCTGTATGCATTTATTTATATTCTGTGTATATATCAATTATCTATCTAATTTTAATCCACTCTGCCAATCTCGGTCATTTATTTGGTGTATTTAGACCATTTACATCTAAGCTTCTTAATGATGTGATAGACTTATGTCTGCAATTTTGTCATTAGTTCTTTCTTCTGATTTTGGTTTTTCTGTTTTACTTTTCTTACCTTGCTGTGGGTTACTTGAACACATTTTAGGATTCCATCTTTATTTATAACATTTTTGGTGTATCTTTTTGTATAATGTTCTTAGTGGCTTAGGTATTACAGTACATATAATTAACTTAGTCTACTGACATTGATGTTTTGCCACTTAAGTTGAAGTGTAGAAACTTTACTTCCATTTAGGTCCCTTTACCTACACTGCTTTTTAAGTATAATTGTCTTGAGTGTTTCCTCTCCATACATTGAGCACCACATCAAATGGTGTTAAAGTTTTTGCTTTGACCATCAAATATTATTTAATAAACTCATGATAAGGATAGTTTATGTATTTACTCCTAATATTACTCATTCTGATGTTCTTATTTTCTTCCTGAAATTCTAAACCTTTTGTTGTCATTTTGTTTCTGTTTAAAGGACTTTCTTTAGTCCCTCTTTAAGAGTGGGCTGGATGAAAACAAATTCTCTTAGTTTTCATTCAGCTGAGAATGTGTTGATTTTCCCTTCATTCCTAAAGGATATTTTTGCTGAATGTAAAATTTGTGATTGAGAGTTAGTTTCTTTCATTACTTGAAAAATGTTGTGCTGCTCCTTCTGGCCTCCATCATTCAGGTGAGAAACCTGTTGTAATTTGAATTGATATTCCCTTATAAGTTTTGCATCAGTTGCCTGTGGCAACTTTCAAGAGTTTCTCTTTGTGCTTTGTTTTCAGAAGTTTAATATTGAATTCCTTGGCATGAATTTCTTTGGTATTATCCTATTATTGGGAGTTTGCTCAGCCTTTTGAATCTGTATGTTTATGTCTTTTGCCGTTTTTCAATGTTTTCAGACAATATTTCTTTCAATATATTTTCAACGTCACTCTCCTCTCTGATTCTAATTATATAGATATTATCTCTGTTATTGTCCCACAGATCCTTGAGGCTCTCTTCATTTTATTTCTTTTAATATTTTTTTCTCTTTTGTTTCAATTTAGGTAAATACCATTGATTTGTCTTCAAGTTCACAGTTTCTATTCCATCATCTTAACTTTACTCTTGAGTCCATACAGCAAGTTTTTAAATTGTTGTCTCAAAGTTTTGTTTAAAAAAAATTCTTAAATTTCCATTTGGATCTTTTATTATAACTTCTGTTACTTTGCTGAGATTTTCTCTTCTTTCTTCATTCACTTTGAAAGAATTCACAATTTCTTGTGGAAGTATTTTTATGCTTTTAAATCCTTATCAGATAATTCTTCTATCTGATTCATCTCAGTGTTGGTATTGGTAGATTTTCTGTTCTCATTCAAGTCATAGTTTTTCTGGTTATTTGTATGACACGTGACTTTTACTTTATCCTGGACATTTTGGATACTGTATTATGAGACTCTGGCTCCAGTTTACTTTTTGCTTTATCATTAGGCTGTCCCCCTATTGAGATGTGACACAGTGGCCAGGTGAATGTGTATGTTCAGCTTCCCACCTGTCCCTGTCACCACCACCTCACTGGTGGCCTTGTTGCAGATGACGGGTTGGAAGGTTAGCATTTTCAACACCTCCTCAGTGAAAGTGGGCCACCTACCCACCCACCTGTCATCTCCAAGTGCTGATGGATTCTTTTTATTTAATTTGATTTTTATTTTATATTGGAATATAGTTGATTTACCATGTTGTGTTAGTTTCAGATGTACAGCAAAGTGATTCAGTTATACATATATCTATTCCTTTTCAGATTCTTTACGCATATAGGTTATTACAGAATATTGAGTAGAGTTCCCCGTGCTATACAGTAGGTCCTTGTTGATTATCTATTTCATATGTAGTAGTGTGTATATATGAATTCCAAACTCCTAATTTATCCCTCCCACCACCTTTCCCCTTTGGTAACCATAAGTGTGTTTTTGAAGTCTGTGAGTCTCTTTCTGTCTTGTAAATAAGTTTATTTGTATCATTTTGTAGATTCCACATATAAGTGATATCATATGATACTTGTCTTTCTCTGTCTAACATACTTCACTTAGTATGATAATCTCTAGGTCCATGCATGTTGCTGCAAATGGCATTATTTCATTCTTTTTTATGGCTGAGTAATATTCCATTGTATATATGTACCATATCTTCTTTTTTTTTTTTTAACATCTTTATTGGAGTATAATTGCTTTACAATGGTGTGTTAGTTTCTGCTGTATAACAAAGTGAATCAGCTATACATATACATACATCCCCATATCTCCTCCCTCTTGCGTCTCCCTCCCACCCTCCCTATTCTACCCCTCTAGGTGGACACAAAGCACCGAGCTGATCTCCCCATGCTATGCGGCTGCTTCCCACTAGCTATCTATTTTACATTTGGTAGTGTATATATGTCCATGCCACTCTCTCACTTCGTCCCAGCTACACTTCCCCCTCCCTGTGTCCTCAAGTCCATTCTCTATGTCTGCGTCTTTATTCCTGTCCTGCCCCTAGGTTCTTCAGAACCATTTTTTTTTAATTCCATATATATGTGTTAGCATATGGTATTTGTTTTTCTTGTTCTGCCTTACTTCACTCTGTATGACAGTCTCTAGGTCCATCCACCTCGCTACAAATAATTCAATTTCGTTTCTTTTTATGGCTGAGTAGTATTCCATTGTTTATATGTTCCACATTTTCTTTTAAACATCTTTACTGAAGTATAATTGCTTTACAGTGGTGTGTTAGTTTCTGCTTTATAACAAAGTGAATCAGTTATACATATACATATGTTCCCATATCTCTTCCCTCTTGCATCTCCCTCCCTCCCACCCTCCCCATCCCACCCCTCCAGGTGGTCACAAAGCACCGAGCTGATCTCTCTGTGCTATGCGGCTGCTTCCCACTAGCTATCTATTTTACATTTGGTAGTGTATATATGTCCATGACACTCTCTCACCCTGTCACATCTCACCCCTCCCCCTCCCCATATCCTCAAGTCCATTCTCTAGTAGGTCTGTGTCTTTATTCCCGTCTTGCCACTAGGTTCTTCATGACTTTTTTTTTTCCTTAGATTCCATATATATGTGTTAGCATACCGTATTTGTTTTTCTCTTTCTGACTTCCTTCACTCTGTATGACAGACTCTAACTCCATCCACCTCATTACAAATACCTCCATTTCATTTCTTTTTATGGCTGAGTAATATTCCATTGTATATATGTGCCACATCTTCTTTATCCATTCATCTGATGATGGACACTTAGGTTGATTCCATGTCCTGGCTATTGTAAATAGAACTGCAATGAACATTTTGGTACATGACTCTTTTTGAACTATGGTTTTCTCAGGGTATATGCCCAGTAGTGGGATTGCTGGGTCGTATGGTAGTTCTATTTGTAGTTTTTTAAGGAACCTCCATACTGTTCTCCATAGTGGCTGTATCAATTTACATTCCCACCAACAGTGCAAGAGTATTCCCTTTCCTCCACACCCTCTCCAGCATTTATTGTTTCTAGATTTTTTGATGATGGCCATTCTGACCGGTGTGAGATGATATCTCATTGTAGTTTTGATTTGCATTTCTCTAATGATTAATGATGTTGAGCATTCTTTCATGTGTCTGTTGGCAATCAGTATATCTTCTTTGGAGAAATGTCTATTTAGGTCTTCTGCCCATTTTTGGATTGGGTTGTTTGTTTTTTGTTGTTGAGCTGCATGAGCTGCTTGTAAATCTTGGAGATTAATCCTTTGTCAGTTGCTTCATTTGCAAATATTTTCTCCCATTCTGAGGGTTGTCTTTTGGTCTTGTTTATGGTTTCCTTTGCTGTGCAAAAGCTTTTAAGTTTCATTAGGTCCCATTTGTTTATTTGTATTTGTATTTCCATTTCTCTAGGAGCTGGGTCAAGAAGAATCTTGCTGTGATGTATGTCATAGAGTGTTCTGCCTATGTTTTCCTCTAAGAGTTTGAAGTGTCTGGCCTTACACTTAGGTCTTTAATCCATTTTGAGTTTATTTTTGTGCATGGTGTCAGTGAGTGTTCTAATTTCATACTTTTACATGTATCTGTCCAATTTTCCCAGCACCACATATTAAAGAGGCTGTCTTTTCTCCACTGTATATGCTTGCCTCCTTTATCAAAGATAAGGTGACCGTGTGTGCGTGGGTTTATCTCTGGGCTTTCTATCCTGTTCCATTGATCTATATTTCTGTTTTTGTGCCAGTACCAAACTGTCTTGATTACTGTAGCTTTGTAATATAGTCTGAAGTCAGGGAGCCTGATTCCCCCAGCTCCATTTTTCGTTCTCAAGATTGCTTTGGCTATTCGGGGTCTTTTGTGTTTCCATACAAATTGTGAAAGTTTTTGTTCTAGTTCTGTGAAAAATGCCAGTGGTAGTTTGATAGGGATTGCATTGAATCTGTAGATTGCTTTGGGTAGTAGAGTCATTTTCACAATGTTGATTCTTCCAATCCAAGAACATGGTATATCTCTCCATCTATTTGTATCATCTTTAATTTCTTTCATCAGTGTCCTATAATTTTCTGCATACAGGTCTTTTGTCTCCTTAGGTAGGTTTATACCTAGATATTTTATTCTTTTTGTTGCAGTGGTAAACGGGAGTGTTTTCTTAATTTCACTTTCAGATTTTTCATCATTAGTATATAGGAATGCAAGAGATTTCTGTGCATTAATTTTGTATCCTGCTACTTTACCAAATTCATTGATTAGCTCTAGGAGTTTTCTGGTGGCAGTTTTAGGATTCTCTATGTATAGTCTCATGTCATCTGCAAACAGTGACAGCTTTACTTCTTCTTTTCCGATTTGGATTCCTTTTATTTCTTTTTCTTCTCTGATTGCTGTGGCTAACACTTGAAAACTATGTTGAATAATAGTGGTGAGAGTGGGCAACCTTGTCTTGTTCCTGATCTTAGTGGAAATGGTTTCAGTTTTTCACCATTGAGGACAATGTTGGCTGTGGGTTTGTCATATATGGCCTTTATTATGTTGAGGAAAGTTCCCTCTATGCCTACTTTCTGCAGGGCTTTTATCATAAATGGGTGTTGAATTTTGTCAAAAGCTTTCTCTGCATCTGTTGAGATGATCATATGGTTTTTCTCCTTCAGTTTGTTAATATGATGTATCACGTTGATTGATTTGCGTATATTGAAGAATCCTTGCATTCCTGGCATAAACCCCACTTGATCATGGTGTATAATCCTTTTAATGTGCTGTTGGATTCTGTTTGCTAGTATTTTGTTGAGGATTTTTGCATCTATGTTCATCAGTGATATTGGCCTGTAGTTTTCTTTCTTTGTGACATCTTTGTCTGGTTTTGGTATCAGGGTGATGGTGGCCTCGTAGAATGAGTTGGGGAGTGTTCCTCCCTCTGCAATATTTTGGAAGAGTTTGAGAAGGATAGGTGTCAGCTCTTCTCTAAATGTTTGATAGAATTCGCCTGTGAAGCCATCTGGTCCTGGGCTTTTGTTTGTTGGAAGATTTTTAATCACAGTTTCAATTTCAGTGCTTGTGATTGGTCTGTTCATATTTTCTGTTTCTTCCTGGTTCAGTCTTGGCAGGTTGTGCCTTTCTAAGAATCTGTCCATTTCTTCCATGTTGTCCATTTTATTGGCATAGGGTTGCTTGTAGTAATCTCTCATGATCGTTCGTATTTCTGCAGTGTCAGTGGTTACTTCTCCTTTTTCATTTCTAATTCTATTGATTTGAGACTTCTCCCTTTTTCTCTTGATGAGTCTGGCTAATGGTTTATCAATTTTGTTTATCTTCTCGAAGAACCAGCTTTTAGTTTCATTGATTTTTGCTATTGTTTCCTTCATTTCTTTTTCATTTATTTCTGATCTGATCTTTATGATTTCTTTCCTTCTGCTAGCTTTGGGGTTTTTTGCTCTTCTTTCTCTAATTGCTTTAGGTGCAAGGTTAAGTTGTTTATTCGAGATGTTTCCTGTTTCTTGATGTAGGCTTGTATTGCTATAAACTTCCCTCTTAGAACTGCTTTTGCTCCATCCCATAGGTTTTGGGTCATCGTGTCTCCATTGTCATTTGTTTCTAGGTATTTTTTGATTTTCCCTTTGATTTCTTCAGTGATCACTTCGTTATTAAGTAGTGTATTGTGTAGCCTCCATGTGTTTGTATTTTTTACAGATCTTTTCCTGTAATTGATATCTAGTCTCATAGCGTTGTTGTCGGAAAAGATACTTGATACGATTTCAATTTTCTTAAATTTACCAAGGCTTGATTTGTGACCCAAGATATGGTCTATCCTGGAGAATGTTCCATGAGCACTTTAGAAAAATGTGTATTCTGTTGTTTTGGGGTGGAATGTCCTATAAATATCAATTAAGTCCATCTCGTTTAATGTATCATTTAAAGCTTGTGTTTCCTTATTTATTTTCATTTTGGATGATCTGTCCATTGGTGAAAGTGGGGTGTTAAAGTCCCCTACTATGATTGTGTTGCTGTCGATTTCCACTCTTATGGCTGTTAGTATTCGCCTTATGTATTGAGGTGCTCCTATGTTGGGTGCATAAATATTTACAATTGTTATACCTTCCTCTTGGATCGATCCCATGATCATTATATAGTGTCCTTCTTTGTCTCTTGTAATAGTCTTTATTTTAAAGTCTATTTTGTCTGATATGAGAAATGCTACTCCAGCTTTCTTTTGATTTCCATTTACATGGAATATCTTTTTCCATCCCCTCACTTTCAGTCTGTATGTGTCTCTAGGTCTGAAGTGGGTCTCTTGTAGACAGCATATATATGGGTCTTGTTTTTGTATCCATTCAGCCAGTCTGTGTCTTTTGGTGGGAGCATTTAATCCATTTACATTTAAGGTAATTATCGATATGTATGTTCCTATTCCCATTTTCTTAAATATTTTGTGTTTGTTATTGTAGGTGTTTTCCTTCTCTTGTGTTTCTTGCCTAGAGAAGTTCCTTTAGCATTTGTTGTAAAGCTGGTTTGGTGGTGCTGAACTCTCTCAGCTTTTGCTTGTCTGTAAATGTTTTAATTTCTCTATCAAATCTGAATGAGATCCTTGCTAGGTAGAGTAATCTTGGTTGTAGGTTTTCCTCCTTCATGACTTTAAGTATATCCTGCCACTCCCTTCTGGCTTGCAGAGTTTCTGCTGAGAGATCAGCTGTTAACCTTATGGGGATTCCCTTATGTGTTATTTGTTGTTTTTCCCTTGCTGCTTTTAATATGTTTTCTTTATATTTAATTTTTGACAGTTTGATTAATATGTGTCTTGGCGTGTTTCTCCTTGTATTTATCCTGTATGGGACTCTCTGTGCTTCCAGGACTTGGTTAACTATTTCCTTTCCCATATTAGGGAAGTTTTCAACTATAATCTCTTCAAATATTTTCTCAGTCCCTTTCTTTTTCTCTTCTTCTTCTGGGACCCCTATACTTCGAATGTTGGTGCGTTTAATATTGTCCCAGAGGTCTCTGAGACTGTCCTCAGTTCTTTTCATTCTTTTTTCTTTATCCTGCTCTGCAGTAGTTATTTCTACCATTTTATTTTCCAGGTCACTTATCCTTTCTTCTGCCTCAGTTATTCTGCTATTGATCCCATCTAGAGTATTTTTAATTTCATTTATTGTGTTTTTCATCATTGCTTGTTTCCTCTTTAGTTCTTCTACGTCCTTGTTAAATGTTTCTTGCAGTTTGTCTATTCTATTTCCAAGATTTTGGATCATCCTTACTATCATTATTCTGAATTCTTTTTCAGGTAGATTACCTATTTCCTCTTCATTTGTTAGGTGTGGTGTGTTTTGACCCTGCTCCTTCATCTGCTGTGTGTTTTTCTATCGTCTCATTTTGCTTATCTTACTGTGTTTGGGGTCTCCTTTTCACAGACTGCAGGTTTGTAGTTCCCGTTGTTTTTGGTATCTGTCCCCAGTGGCTGAGGTTGGTTCAGTGGGTTGTGTAGGCTTCCTGGTGGAGGGAACTAGTGTCTGTGTTCTGGTGGATGAGGCTGGATCTTGTGTTTCTGGTGGGCACGTCCACGTCTGGTGGTGTATTTTGGGGTGTCTGTGGCCTTAGTATGATTTTAGGCAGCCTCTCTGCTAATGGATGGGCTGTGTTCCTGTCTTGCTAGTTGTTTGGCATAGGGTGTCCAGCACTGTAGCTTGCTGGTTGTTGAGAGAAGCTGGGTCTTGATGTTGAGATGGAGATCTCTGAGAGATTTTCACCGTTTGGTATTACGTGGAGCTGGGAGGTCTCTTGTGGACCAGTGTCCTGAAGTTGGCTCTCCCACCTCAGAGGCACGGCCCTGATGCCTGGCTGGAGCACCAAGAGCCTTTCATCCACACGGCGCAGAGTAAAAGGGAGAAAGAAAGAAAGAAAGAAAGAGGATATAATATAGTGAAGTAAAATAAAGCTATTATAAAGCAAAGCTATACAGACAAAATCTCACCCAGAAGCATACACATATACACTCACAAATAAAGGAAAAGGGGAAAAATTAATATATCCTGCTCCCAAAGTCCACCTCCTGAATTTGAGATGATTCGTTGTCTATTCAGGTATTCAACAGATGCAGGTACATCAAGTTGATTGTGGAGTTTAAATCCTCTGCTTCTGAGGCTGCTGGGGGAGATTTCCCTTTCTCTTCTTTGTTTGCACAGCTCCCAGGGTTCAGCTTTGGATTTGGCCCTGCCTCTGTGTGTAGGTCGCCTGAGGGCGTCTGTTCCCGCCCAGACAGGACGGGGTTAAAGGAGCAGCTGATCCGGGGGCTCTGGCTCACCCAGGCCAGGGGGAGGGAGGGGTACGGAGGAGGCGGGGCGAGCCTGAGGCGGCAGAGGCCAGCGTGACGTTGCAGCAGCCCGAGGCGCGCCGTGCGTTCTCCCGTGGAAGTTGTCCCCGGATCACGGGAGCCTGGCAGTGGCGGGATGCACAAGCTCCCGGGAGGGGAGGTGTGGAGAGTGAGCTGTGCTCGCACACAGGCTTCTTGGTGGCGGCAGCAGCAGCCTTAGCGTCTCCTGCCCGTCTCTGGGGTCCGCGCTGATAACCATGGCTCGCGCCCGTCTCTGGAGCTCGTTTAGGCGGCACTCTGAATCCCCTCTCCTCGCGCACCAGAAAACAAAGAGGCAAGAAAAAGTCTCTTGCCTCTTCGGCAGCTGCAGACTTTTTCCCGGACTCCCTCCCGGCTAGCACTGAAGCCCAAGCCTCAGCTCCCAGCCCCCACCCGCCCCGGCGGCTGAGCAGACAAGCCTCTCGGGCTGGTGAGTGCTGGTCGGCGCCGAGCCTCTGTGCGGGAATCTCTCCACTTTGCCCTCTGCACCCCTGTGGCTGCGCTCTCCTCCGTGGCTCTGAAGCTCCCCCCCTCCGCCACCCGCAGTCTCCGCCCGCGAAGGGGCTTCCTAGTGTGTGGAAACCTTTCCTCCTTCACAGCTCCCTCCCACTGGTGCAGGTCCCGTCCCTATTCTTTTGTCTCTGTTACTTCTTTTTTTTTTGCCCTACCCAAGTACGTGGGGAGTTTCTTGCCTTTTGGGAGGTCTGACGTTTTCTGCCTGTGTTCAGTGGGTGTTCTGTAGGAGCAGTTCCACGTGTAGATGTATTTCTAATATATCTGTGGGAAGGAAGGTGATCTCCGCGTCTTACTCTTCCGCCATCTTCTCTCTCCATATCTTCTTTATCCATTCCTCTGTTGATGGAGATTTAGGTTGCATCCATGTCTTGGCTATCATAAATAGTGCTGCAATGAACATTCGGGTGCATGTATCTTGTCGAATTATGGTTTCCTCCAGGTATATGCCCCCTGAGCCCCACTGTCACCAGGAGGGGAAGCACATTGCTGACTCACACCCCTTTGTGACTGTGGGGTGAGTGGAAGCTCAGCTTCTTGCTGGTCCCCATTGACACCAAGGAAGGGGCAGTGGAGTGTCAAGTAACCCCTCTCCTGTCACCTTATTCTGCCTCACGTATGCCAGGTGTAAGTGGAGGCTCAGCTTCCCATTGGGTTCACTTCACAAGGAAGTAAAGAGGACAGTGGAATACTGACCAGCCCTACCTCACACCACATCCTTCAGTCTCACTAACACAAGTTGGGGTGGGGGCCCAGCTCAGCTCCCCATTAGGCTCACTTGGTGGGAGTTGGGTGTGAAACAGAATACAGACTAGCCCCGATACACAACACTGCATTCAGTCTCATTGCCATGAAGTGGGTGTAGAGGTACAGCTCTCAAATGGGCTCCCCTGGCACCAAGGATTGGGGGAGATAAAGTGCTCACCAGCCCTGGCTTGCACTTCCTTTCCTTGTTCAGTCTTACTGATGCTGGGTAAGTAGGAAGGGTCAGCTCCTGCTAGGCCCTGGCAGGGGGCGGTGGGGGGAGTGGAATGCTGACTCGCCCTGCCTCTGCACCTCCTCATTAGGTCTCCCTGTTGTCAGATGAGAGGGTAGAGTTGGAGTCTCAGTCCTTGCTGGGCTGAGGTTACACTCCCCTGGTGAAGAATTGGAGTACGGCCCACTTCAGTCAGGTGGGGATGGCAGATCAGCTCCCCTCTCACCCTGCCAATACTATTTTGAAAGGGGATCAGAGTGCCACCTCCTTCCGTGGAGCAGGGTATAGAAAATAAGTTCCTTACTCTTTGCCACCAATACTCCCCCTACCGTTAGATTGGAGAGTTGCCTGCTTTCGCCAAGTGGAGAAGGGAAGAGCAGCTCCTTGTTGGGTTTTCAGCACCACGCTGCAGGGAACTAGAACACTGCCTGCTTTGCCAGGGGCAGTGGAAGATGAGATCTCTGAATGGCCCTGTCATTTCTACCATGTAGGGGATTCAAGGTACTGCAGCTTACTTCTGCTGGGTGGGAGGGTGGGATGAAAGATTAACCTCCTGATGGGCTCTGTTAGAACCATGAGAGAGTGTCTGTTTATGTGTTTCTCTGTGGTTTTTCCATTGGTGTTTGGCTGAAGTAGAGCAGACATTGCCTAAAAGGCCTTTTATCTTAGGCCACCATTTTCCCTGTCCTTTATTTAGGAGAAGTAGACTGTTCTTGGAATTTATTTTACTTGTGCCTGTTGGCAGTTCTAGGATAGATGCTTCTGGAATGGTCTGTCTAGGGTATACGGGCAGTAATAAGAATACTAGGGGATTAACTGCCACGTTGTTTCTCAAATCCTGAGGTCCCTAAGTTTTTTTTGCCTTCTTCCCACCTTGAAGAGTCCTCCTATACTTGTTTGTCATGTTATGCCCAGGGTTTTTAAATTATGGAAAGAGGACCTGGGAGGAATAGGACTACTCCATCGTTGTCAGGACCAGAAGTCACCATGTTTTAAAGGAGACCTTGTCTACCCTTTCTTAATGCTATTTATCATAAACTCTTCATTATGTTTAAAACATGTTGGCTAAAATGGTGTGAAGTAAGGAAGAATCCTTCATAGAATGAATTGGATATAGGAAAAAGATGATACACTGGTCAAATATTGCAAAGTCAATTTGGACAAAGCTAGACATGGTCTTATTTACAAAAAAAAATTTCACATATGTTGCAGCAGTGTTCAGGTGTCCTGACGAATTATAAAATGCTTTATGAGAAACCTATGGGTGAGCATTTGCAGATTCTCGTAACGTTTTTCAGTAACTCTTTTGTCAAAATAGAAGTTAAAAGGTTGAAATGGTTTCTGAACCAAATATCACACCAGATAAATGTAAAATAACTACATAGGCCAACAAGGTGTGTCCTTTATTGCCTGTGAGTATTGCAACTACTGCAGCTGGCAGAGATCCATCCCTTTCATGTGGGCAAGTCCAAGATTAATTCTCAATTAGAAATAGAGACTTGATTCAAGGGCAACATTTAACTTGGCATCAGTGTGTCAACATTTCAGCCAATTTAGGTGACCATGAACACTTCAGAGGAAAGAGATTGCTAATGTTTCATATTAAATACAGAATGGAGCTCGGAGAGATAAGGTAGTTTGTACTTTTTCGCATTATGTTTCAATTAATTTTGGCAGGTATGTCTTTTGTAGCAACGTTAGGTGTCGAAAAGCTACTTGTGACCCCTCAAGACTTGTCTCTTTCCATGTTAAAGTGACCATCATCTTGGTTTATATTTGATTTGTGAATGAGGTACGTAGCTGTCTTATGATGCAAAAGCAATTGTCACTATTTGCAGATCTCAAGATTGAGAGTTTCTTGTGTTAATATATGTAGTTTGATGTTCATTTGCACCGTGTGTAACTGGTTCATGTAGTCGATTAAAATAATAAGCAATGCTTGATCGTGGTTAAAATAAATGCCAAGGATAAATTCTTCCATTAATTAGTGAGAGCTTATCCAAATTAGCATCTATAATTATTAGCTGTTGTTAATTTTTGTTGCGACCTATTAGATATCCTGTCGTAAATCATTAACTCTAGTGTAACTGAGCATTAATGATAGGTGACTTGCTTTTTAAATGGACAGTGGAAGCTCTCATGGAAAACTTATACCAATAAATACAGATTTTATACTGTTTCACACAGAATCATCGACAATTCATATGGAGTTTTAGATTTAGCATAAACAGAAATGTATTAGGTTTTTTTTATTGAGCCAGACCTTAAAAACCAGACCTGTGTTCCCATGCAGGAAGTCATTGATTCAAGATTTCCTTGCACTCCAACTCATTTTTGTATGGCTTTCTGTTTCCTTAAATCACATATATTTCTTTCTATTGCAAACTTTTGATGTATTTCTTAAACTGCTACAGTCTTATGCCTTTGTATAACAAGTGATAATGTACTCTTACTGCTTTTTGATATTGAAAAATCTGTAGTATCAATATGTAGCTGTGGAGTCGTTGGAAAGAGAATAAGTGGAATGCCTAGAAATTACCCCAAGTTTTGATTTTGTGCTCACGTTTTCATTAGTATATGTCATTCTTGAATAGGTTGATTTCTTTGGGGCAGGATTTCTCAATCTCAGCACTTTTTTTTTTTTAAATTGAAGTACAGTTGATGTAGTTGATATATTACATAAATTACAGGTGTACAGTATAATGGTTCACAATTTTTAAAGTTTATACTCCATTTATAGTTATTATAAACTATTGGCTATATTCCCCGTGTTGTACAATATATCCTTGGAGCTTATTTTATACCTAATAGTTTGTACCTCTTAATCCCCTACCCCTATATTGTCCCTCCCCCCTTTTCTCTCCCCACTGGTAACCACTAGTTCTCTGCATCTGTGGGTTCAATCTCAGCACTTTTGACATTTTGGACAGGATAATTCTCTGTCGTAGGGGCTTTCCTGTACGTTGTAGGATGTTTAGCGTCAATCCTGGCCTCTACCTACTAGATATCAGTAGCAAACCTCCCATCTCTCCATCTCCCTCCAACCCAGTGACAAGCAAATGTGTCTTCAGACATGGCCAAGTGTCCCCTCAGAGGCAAAACCACCTTCTTTGAGAAAAATTGCTTTAGAGTTTCATCCTTCGCTATTTCCTTATAATTTGCAATGTGTTTTTTTTCTTCTTCTTCTTTTTTTGAGGGGTATAAGGTGTGATGTCAAACCTGTACAGAAAAGACTTGGACTTAAGGTTAACCATATTTAATTGAGGGAAGTTTATCAAAGCATAAAATAAGAAAAATGGGGACAGAAAGGAAATTCTAAAATTGGCTTATGCAATTTCTAAGGATAGCTGATAAGAATTCTGAATTGGTGACATACTATATTTTGACTTAAAAGATGATCCAAGTTAAAGTAAAGTTGATTGTTAAAAATTTCTATTTAAAGAAAGTGCATAGAATTGTAAGCATCAGAAATATTGTGCTTAAGAGAGGAGGAGTTTCATTTATATGAAAATAATAGGATTTCAGTAAATGGTCGATTTGAAAAGCGAAACAACCTTGCAGAAGTCTCAAAGTGTTTTGAGGTGACATCGAGTTTAAGTGTGAGATCAGATAGTTAGAATTTAAAATATCTGGATCACTTATTAGGGCCTCAAGTTGGTGATCGAAACCATTTGCCGCATTGACAATTGAGAGACATTTGCAGGTGATATTTGACGTTTCTGTGAAAAGTCTGTTATCTGTTCTAGTAAAGGTTTTTGAAAAGGATTATTATTACATATTTGTATGATGCTTTTTTTTTTTACATTTTCTTATTCATTTAAAACTTATTTACATACAGCAAAATCTACTCCCTTTTTTGTGTACACTTCTATCAGTTTTGGTAAAAGCATAAAATATCATGCAACCATAATAGTTATGTAACCACCATCCAATCAACGTATAGAAGAGATATGGAACCTCCACATATTCTTCTGGTACCCTTTTATAGCCATTGCCCTCTCCCCACTCCTGCACCCTGTCAACCTCTGATCTGTTATCTCAGTAAATACCTAGTAGTAGGGTGGCTGGCTCCTATGGTAGGTGTATGCGTAAATTTTTCAGAAATTGCCAAGCTTTCCTCCAAAGTGGCTGTCTCATTTTGTATTCCCACCAGCGAGATGTGAGGTTATAGTTGATTTGTTTGCCAGCACTTGATATTGTTGGTCTGTCTACCTACCCATCTACCTACCTACCTGTACCTAGTTAGCCATTCTTCTGATAGATATTTATTGATATCTCATTGTGGTTTTGATCTGCATTTCCCTGGTGATCAATGACATAGAGGGGCTTCTGTGTTTTTCCTCCATGTATCTTCTTTGGTGAAGTATTTGTCCAAAATCTTCCCATTTAAAAAATGTGTTCTTTGTTTTCTCACTGGGGACTTTCAATGGCTTTTATGTATTCTTCATATGAGCCTTTTGACAGTTGTTTGTTTTCCAAATATTCTCCCAGTCTGTAGCTTGTCTTCCCATTCTTTCAACAATGCCTTTTACAGATTGGAAGTTTTCAGTTCTTTAGGTTATGACTCCTTTTCACAATCTGTTTGCTTTTGTTCATTTTTCAGAATCCGCAGGTAGTTGCTTTTTGTATTTTGTTCAGGGTTTTTTGTTGGTAATTGCAAGGAAAGATAGGCTGAAGTGGGCTTACTCCATCTTGGTCAGAATCAGAAGACTTGTATGATGCTTTCTAATTTTCAGTATTTCATAAACATTATTTTCAGTCCATTAATAATATTTATGATTGACATCTTCCATAAGAAAATAAAAACATCAAAAGCCAATGAGTTAACACCTCACACCTGTCAGAATGGTCATCATCAAAAAGTCTACAAATAAACGCTGGAGATGGTGCGGAGAAAAAGGAACCCTCCTACACAGTTGGTGGGAATGTAAATTGTGCAGTCACTATGGAGAACAGTATTGAGGTTCCTTAAAAAACTAAAAATAGAGCTACCATATGATCCTGCAATCCCACCCATGGACATATACCTGGAGAAAACCGTAATTTGGAAAGATACATGCATCCCAAAGTTCATTGCAGCACTATTTACAATAGCCAAGACATGGAAGCAACCTACATGTCCATCGACAGAGGAATGGATAAAGAAGATGTGGTACATATATACAAAGGAATATTACTCAGCCATTAAAAAGAATGAAATCATGCCATTTGCAGCAACATGGATGGACCTAGAGATTATCATACTAAGTAAAGTAAGCCAGACAAAGACAAATATAGGATATTGCTTATATGGGGAATCTAAAAATAAAAAAATGATACAAATTAACTTATATACAAAACAGAGATAAATCCACAGACATAGAAAACAAGCCTATGGCTACCAAAGGGGAAAGGGGAGGAGGAATAAATTAGGAGTTTGGGATTAACATATACACACTACTGTATATAAAATAGATAAACAGCAAGGGCTACTGTATAGCACAGGGAACTATATTCAACATTTTGTAATAACCTACAAGGGAAAAGAATCTGAAAAAGAATATACGTATATGTATGTAAATGAATCACTTTGCTGTACACCTGAAACTAACACAACATTGTAAATCAACTATACTTCAATGATAAAAAAAAATCAAAAGCCATAAGATTTTTAAAATTCAGAAATAAATAAAAAGCCATATGGGAAATAACTAGTGATCAAAAATACCTGAAACAAGTAAGCCTGAAGACGTTAAGTCCTATTTAATGTGTTTTGAGTACAAGCCCCCAAAATGCAAATTGTTTTACTTATGAAACTTATCTTTTTTTTTTTTTAATTAATTAATTTACTTATTTATTTATTTTTGGCTGTGTTGGGTCTTCGTTTCTGTGCAAGGGCTTTCTCTAGCTGTGGCGAGCAGGGGCCACTCTTCATCGCGGTGCACGGGCCTCTCACTGTCGCGGCCTCTCGTTGCGGAGCACAAGCTCCAGACGCGCAGGCTCAGTAGTTGTGGTGCACGGGCTTAGTTGCTCCGCGGCATGTGGGATCTTCCCAGACCAGGGCCCGAACCAGTGACCCCTGCATTGGCAGGCAGATTCTCAACCACTGTGCCACCAGGGAAGCCCTGAACCTTATCTTTGTTTTATACACATTCTTTTTAGTATTTTTGGAACTCCTTTGATTAAATTTTCAATTTATATATTTGCTGGAAAATAAGAAAATTGTAAGAACTATATAAATAAGATCTTCAAGAAAACTTGTCTTTTACCCATATTCAGGAGGAACTTTTTTGTCCAGTAGTCTTTGGTGACACAAAAGCAGCTGACTGGAGCAAGGCCACAGTGTACTTGAGAAAAGAGCACGTGTAAAAGTCAGCATTGGCAAATGTGTCTTCCCCTTTCACATGCAGTACTTGAAAAGAACCTCTGTGGCCATGGCCCTAGTAAACAAGTCAAATCCTCTTGCCTAGAACACTTTACTTTTACGAATGTAACACCCTTGACATCTGGTACGCACACACCACTTCATGAAAGGTCTTAAGGTGAGCAAAGATGGTGAATTTGTGGCCTCTGTCCCTAAGAAGCTGTACAGAGGAGAAAAGAAGCAATGTGTGCAGGTTGGGTAGAGATTGTTGGAAAATAATTTTTGGATAAAAATGAGATTCAAAAAAAATCACCTAAGTTATAGAATCAGCATTTTTAAATTTTTATTTTGATTGAAGTATGGTTGATTTATAATGTGTTAATTACTGCTGTACAGCAAAGTGACTCAGTTATACATGTACATATATATATATATATATCACATTCTTTTTCATATTCTTTTCCAATATGGTTTATCACAGGATATTGAATATAGTTCCCTGTGCTATACAGTAGGACCTTGTTGTTCATCCATCCTGTATATGCTAGT
This sequence comes from Eschrichtius robustus, assembly GCF_028021215.1. Classification (NCBI taxonomy): domain Eukaryota; kingdom Metazoa; phylum Chordata; class Mammalia; order Artiodactyla; family Eschrichtiidae; genus Eschrichtius; species Eschrichtius robustus. The sequence goes on from NC_090826.1 coordinate 174,277,949, forward strand.
TTACATCTGCTAACTGCAAACTTCCACTCCATCCCTTCCCCACCCCACCTCCCCCTTGGCAACCACCAGTCTGTTCTCTATGTCTGTGATAGAATCAATATTTTAGAATACTTAGAAAATAAATAAGAAAAAATACGAACCCAACCAACCCCTCCAGTAATTTTGTTATAATATTAATGTAATTCTCTCTAGTCTCACGTACATATTTTAGATCTAACCACAGCACACCCTTTGTGCATATATAATGTTGTCTACTCCTCCTCCCTTTTTTTTTAAGTTAACATTGCATCACAGTTTATTTCCACGTAGCTTCATAGTTTGAGGTAGGTCTTGAGGGAAGTATCAATAATAGAGATTCCCTGAAAGAAGGCAAGCGCTGTTACTAAAAACAGGACTAGCGTGAGAGTTCAGGAATCTACTACACTCTAGATTTTTTTTTTTTTTTTTTAAATAATGTTGCAAGTCATGTACTTGTCCTTATGTCCTGTAAAGATTTGTTCTTAGCAGTGCAATTTCTCTTAGAGGGACAGGAAAGTGTTTACTTAGTACTTTAGAAAGTAAAACATCAACCTACCCACCTATGTTGATTGGTTTCTTACGGAGTCAAGGGTTTTATGTGTCATTTTATGAGCTACCCTGTGAAGAAGGTACAGATGAGACCAATGAGCTACAGAGCAATTGAGGGTATTGAACAGAGGTGAGCAGAACATCACAACTTGTTTGGAGCTCAATGTATTTTTCTTGGTTGAAAATATGGACTTTGCTGGTAGTGCAGTGGTTAAAAATCCTCTTGCCAATGCAGCGGACATGGGTTTGAGCCCTGGTCCGGGAAGATCCCACATGCTGCGGAGCAGCTAAGCCCGTGCGCCACAACTACTGAGCCCATGCACCGCAACTACTGAAGCCTGCGCGCCTAAATCCCATGCTCCACAACAAGAGAAGTCACCGCAATGAGAAGCCCATGCACCACAACGAAGAGTAACCCCTGCTCGCCGCAACTAGAGAAAGCCCGCACGCAGCAACGAAGACCCAACGGGGCCAAAAATGAAATATAAATAAATAAATAAATTTATTAAAAAAAAAAAAAAAAGAAAGAAAATATGCCCAGACAGGAAAGAAATGGAAAGTTTGTTCAATACAGGATTAAGACCTGGAACAAAAGCATATGGGCCCCGGCAGAATCTGCTTGAGAGGTCACAGTGCCCAAGGGGAAACAACTCCAAGCGAGTCATTTAACCTCACTCACCTTAGTTCTCTTGTTGGTATAATGCAGTGCTTATGCAAACTCAATACATGTCAAAAAAATATCTGCAAGGCATTGTCTAAAATTGACCCTCTGGATTTCTTCCTGCATGCCTGGTTATTATTTATTAAGATATATTGGGGACAAGTCTCGAATGGTAGAAAAGATAAAAGGCAGACCTGCGAAGTGACAAAGTGGGGTTAAGCACAATGCAACAGGAACTCTCCTACTAATCCAGGAGGACTTTACCTGTCAATCAAATCTATATTCGTTATTTTTTTTCAAGATTAATAATGGTTTGTTAACTGAGCCAGGTGGCAGACGTTAGAGCAGTGAGATGAGCTCTTGGGGGCATCTATGACCAGCTGATGACTTCCTGACCAATTTCAAAAGATTCTCTGAAGGATCATAAAGTTTAGTTCCATGTGTATTTTGATGATAGTTGCATCTATATTTAAAGCTTTCTGTCACTGGAAGCACTCTTGGTGTTGTCAGACTGTCTATTGGATGGGATGAGCTGCAGCTTCTCAAAATTGAATGTCAATAAGACCAAAGCAATTTTGGTTGATTCATAACACCAGCTTAAGCATATTCACTTGCACAGATTACATTTGACAGATAGTTACCTTCAGCTGAACTCTGTGGTTAGAAGCTTGGGCGTACTCTTGACAGTGAGCTTAGAGTTGATGCCTAATGTTTATTTCATAACCTGTTTTTACCTTCCCTAATACTGCATGTGTAAATCTATATTTAAATATATTCACAGTTGATGTTCTCGTCTGTCCATTGGTTATCTCTGGACAGAATGCTGTAACGATTCAGGTTCATTATTTGAATAAAAATAACGTGCCTTCATCCAGGTTTAATTTCATTAAGTCAGATGAGTGATGATTAAATGTAAGGAGTCTCCTTGATGAGCAATTGCACCACTATACCAGGAAAATGCCCAAGAGATGGGAGAATTCTTACATCTCTAATAAACTTAAAATCTTCAAAGTTTTGTGTGCTTATGAATACCAGTAACATAGGCACCCATTAATTTGTCATATCATTATTCCTTTATCTTCTGTTAGTTATTTAGATCCATGAGTTCTCTTAAAAGCTTAGGTATAGAATGATCCATTTCAAGACCATTTAGCCCTTTAAAGTGAATGTAATGTAAATCACATATTCTAAAATACTTGCATTGAACTATAAAATACATATAACCCAATGTATTATAAAAGAAAAGCTCTGTTGCCATTTCTGAATATTGAGATTGGGAAAATAATTAAGACTTGGGGTTTTATGTTCAGGAAGAGGTGCAGTTAAGGTGTGAATGCATTCTTCATTATGGTATTATATGCTCAACTTTTCAGTTATGTTAAATTCATTAAGATTCTGGTTGGGAAATTTAAGGGACATATAGATCTAATAATCTGAGCCTAAGTCTCCTGTTCTATACAAATAACACTGCAAAGCTCCAGAGTCCCTTTATTTGACTAGGTGAATGGCAGTCGTGTTTACATCAGCCCCAAGCTAGTTTGGAAATAGGGATTTCAAAGCAAACATGTTTTATCCATGCAGTTCCATTTTCTCTAGAATCTGCGATTTTAAGACATCAAACCATTCAAATTATGCAGTTATACGTTTCACATAGGAGAAAAACTCATGCTGAAAACGGGTGAAATATTTTTTGAAATTATTTTCTCCACATTTGCTGGTATACTTTCTTTTTCTAAAAACTGACAGTCAATTTTTAAATTTTCCTCTTTTACTGACAGCTAGTAAATGTACTGACAGCTGAGAAGCAAGATGTAAATGTAAGTCACTATTATTTTGTCCACCTGATGCCTGAGTGTTGGTGGAAATGTTTGGCTATATTTTAAAATAAAAACTAAATCATTTCCAGTGGTTCTGAAGGGAAGATATATAGAAAAAAAAAGTTCTCTGTAAATAAAAATGTGTTTGAGGCAAGATTTTAATGTATTTAGAAATACCATACTTTCCTCATTAGGGATGTGACAAGTATTTGTATTGAAGAAAATAGCCCAATTATTTAAGGTGTGCATTTGCTTTCTGTTCCATTCGCTGTAAATCTTCTCAGCATATAAATCTCTTTTAGAAATGAATGGAGAGTATATAAATGGAGAAAAGAAAGCAGGTTAAGAAGTTAATGTCAGATTAAGAATTTCTCCTGCTTAAATATGAGTTAAGATTTAAAATTGTTTTATTGTCATTAGAAAAATCCTACTTAGTAAATTTATCCCTGGAAGAAATGCTATGTAAGTGGGTGAATTGGTAGAAGTAAGTTGGGCCAACCCCCACCAAAGCTTTTATCATAAAAGGACTGATTCCTTACTTCCTTTAAGAAGCGATTTGTCATTTCTCTATGTTGTAAATAACAGCTGAGTTTCCAAGCACAAGGAGATAAATAAATAGTAGTGTCCATTTATTTATAATTTAGATGGTGTTCATCCTTTTTTCGGGTCCCAATACTATTCTTTTTTTAAAATAAATTTATTTATTTATTTATTTATTTATGGCTGGGTTGGGTCTTCTTTGCTGTGCGCGGGCTTTCTCTAGTTGTGGCGGGCGGGGGCTACTCTTCATTGGCGGTGCACGGGCTTCTCATTGCGGTGGCTTCTCTTGCTGCGGAGCACGGGCTCTAGGCGCTAGGGCTTCAGTAATTGCAGCGCGTGGGCTCAGTAGTTGTGGCTCGCAGGCTCTAGAGTGCAGGCTCAGTAGTTGTGGCGCACGGGCTTAGTTGCTCCGTGCCACGTGGGATCTTCCCGGACCAGGGCTCGAACCTGTGTCCCCTGCATTGGCAGGCGGATTCTTAACCTCTCTGCCACCAGGGAAGCCTGGCCCATAGTTCCTTTTAATTGTTTTATTCTGCTCCATCATTGCTTTTTAAATCCTTATCCTTGTCCTACAGTTACATATAGCTTTGTGAAAATTTGTCATATAAGATTAAAACTGATTTGCCTTTAGATACAGGAGTTTCAATATCCCTTTGATTGTTTGAAGAATATGTAGGGGGAGGCAAGGAAAGACCTGCATGATAAGTTACAAAAGACAGGAATTTCCTCACAGAAAAGCAGCAGGAGTTTCCTTGGCAGGAACCTCAGCCAGTGGTGTCCCCAGCTTAGAAGTTGCCATCGGACTGCAGAGCGTTATGCAGATAAATCGTGGTCTGGCTTGTCCTCTAATGTCATTCTTTGATTCCTCCCTCTGTTAACATGGCATTAGCATTTTGGTCTGACTGAGAACAAGACCCTGTGCAAATGCCTCATGACATTTGTAAAAAGCTGCTTTTATGTGCAAAGTGAGCTGTTTTTCTGTTCACTATGCCCATCATAGAAATTCAGCTTCTGTGTCTTAAATCACCTGGAATTCCTTTGCATTTGCAAGTTCCATTTTAAGTCAAAATATTAAAATACAAAGAGTGGAAAAGACTTCTTTTCCCCCAAACTGCAAAACAACAGTTAGTTGGTTACCGGCAGCAACAGCCAAAAGGCAGCATAACCCAAACACACAAAGTTAGTGGATTTCCAGCGAAAGGTGAAATCCTTAAGGAGGAGATCCTTAAGGGTCACTTTAAAGTGAGCTCTGAAGAAAGGAGAACATTAAAACAATCTCATTTATGGAAAAAGCATCATTTCTTGCCAGACATTTGTTTTCACTGACTTCTCAAACTGGAATCGTCACCTTTGGACCCCCTTGCCTTACATGAAAGGTAGATTTTTTTCCCCGAGAAAATAACAGTTATAATTAAACTCACTGAGGTAAATTGATAGACATTTGTTGATTTTAACTTTAAACGGCCATGTAACTGGATCTCGGCAGAATGTAGTCAGTCCTGGGCAAGGATTTTTTCCCCCTTTCCGATAACGCTATTCCAGGGGAAGCTAGCTACAGTGTGACACATGCCTGGTTCTCAGGAGATTCGGACAAAAGAGAAGGTTAGAGGGTCAGGAGAGCCTGATGCTATTCAACGAGATATTTGAGTCGAATTCCCACACCAGAATTTTGCATCATACGGAATTCAGACAGTGTCAGAGTTGGGGGGAGGGGAGAAAGAGGAAGGGCTGGTAAAGATGTCCTCGCAGGTTAAAAGTTAAAATAAGGTCCTTTATTTCTGTCTCTGGTGGCACAGGGCATTAAAGACCCTGTGACACATTTTGGAAGTGTTGCTTTAAAATAGATTTTTACGTTTGAGGATCTGTAAAGGGAACTATTGGGTACTTAATGGATTCTGTGTTTGTTTATTGAAGTCACCACATGGCCAATAGCTACCTCATTAATTTGTAAAGTACTTTGGCCCACCTGGAGAGTATGCACTGTATTAAAACCATTTTTATACCCAGATTCTTCTTGTCTAATAATTATAAAATGTTCAGCATCTGAAGAAAACTGTCTGAATGCCAGAATATTGGTCTTAGAATAATCCATGCAGAAAAATTTGGTCTCTATTGAAGACTGTTTTCATCAGGTCAGATAGACCAAACTCAATTGCGAAAATGGAAAATGGAAACTAAATTTTTAACAATAGATTCCATAGTTTGTTTTGACTGCCAGAATGTTATTGTCATTGGAGTTTACTACTCTACGGCTTAGGAAAACCAAGTTTATGTATTCTGAGTAGTGTCTTTAACCGTTTTCCTTGTAAATAGTGTCTTTATCAAGTTGATATTAGTTTTATAAGTGTTTTTCATATTCAGATTTTTTTTTTTTTGTCTTTTCCAAATTACATCCTATTTACATTCATAGAAGTATGAAGTTTATCCACACTCTGGGTCCTCCATACCTTGGATTGTTTTCTCCTTTATGCAAAGTAATTAAATTACGTTTTTAAAAGGAGTTCCTCCTGCCTTACTTCAAAACCCCTTTACAACCTGTCAGGATTTTCAAGTTGTCCTATGATAAAATTCTCAGAGTCTGAGAAGCTAAATGTCAGGGGTGCGGGTGGTGTATTGGTATTTAAGCTCTGCACACAAAGCTAAAGCATGAACAAAGTCAGGAGTTGTTATTCTTTTTGATGACTGCTATTCTGTTTGTGACTGCTGTGTGTTTTCCTTTATTTTTCAAACTAAACACTATGTAAAAGACACTGTGTAGAGGTTTTGAAAGTGACAAAAATCAGCTAAAAACAGTCTTGGTAAAAGAACTTAGTAGAAGAGAGAAGACGTAAGCACTGGTGACTGTAACTCTGATAGAGTGATGAATACGAGTGGTTATAGTTGTTGAAGTTGCAGTATCTTCTGAAGCTTCATGAATCCTAATGAATTTAACTAGGGCCTTGAGGATCAAAAAGTTCTCAAGAGGCAGAAATGGGGGGAGAATTCTGGGTTTTGTACAGGGACGTGGAAAGGCACAAAGGTTGGAGTATTCATGTAACGCTTAGAGTGACTGGTCAAGTTTGCCTTGAGTAGATTTTGTGTAAGAACATAGTAAGATGAAAGCCTGAAGGATGTTGAATATCAGATGATGGAAACTTGAGAGAAGTTGGGAATACCGTCCAATAATCAAACGGAAACAAATGGCAGTTTTGAACAAAGAAGGAATCGGGTTAAAACAGTCCTTTATTTTATGTATTGAAGTGTAGTTGATTTACAGTGTTGTGTTAATTTCTGCTGTAAAGCAAAGTGATTCAGTTATACATATATATACACATTCTTTTTTTATATTCTTTCCATTATGGTTTATCATAGGATATTGAATACAGATCTCTGTGCTATACAGTAGGACCTTGTTGTTTATCCGTTCTATATATACCAGTTTGCATCTGCTAACCCCGAACTCCCGCTCCATCTCTCCCCCAACCTGCCAGCACAGAGCCATCTTCACCCCAGAAGTCCAGTGGAATGTGGAGCAGTTAATCTTGCAGGGTCCAAGATCCCTGTCATCTTTTGTTACAATTCATGCCCTTCAATTATGTGTCCTCTCCTATGTTCTCATGCCGTCATTTCTCTGTCCTTCCTTTCTTTACTTTCGTCTTCAACATTTGGGCAACATTTTCATTGTACACGCTACTTCACCTACACTTTCAGCCTCTTGGTCAACAGTTCTTCAAAACCCTGACCTTACAAACATTGATTATCTCCCTGGAGGCACCCCTCTCCTGTGCTTTTTAAGTGGAGGGCACTCATTCCCCCACTTTTCATCCATCTCAGTGCTGGGGGCAGGTGGAGATCTAAAGATTGACATTATTATTTTTTTTTCAACCTTGCATTGGAAAGAAAGAGTACTTTTAAGCTCATGTTAACTAAGCATATAACTTTCTTCAACACCTGCCTCATTTTTTTGCCACAGCTGGAATCTGGGGCAACCTCCCCATGAACACAATAAAATCTCACCCCAACTCTTAGGGTTTCTCAACATCAGCGTCGTCTTTTGGTCAATGACCATGTAACCTCATTTTCTCCCCTCTTTACCATCCCACTCACTTAGTCACACTAACAGCCCTCTTTCTGATGTCATTTCTATTGTGAATCGTAACTTTTGGCTACAGACCTGAGTTAAGCCTCTGGACCCTTGTATTTGTCTTTGAATCTATTGAGTCTCTTCTGGATTCACTTCCTCCACTTCTAGCAGAGGCCACGAAGAACATGGTTTCACTAGTCTCTTAACCATTTCTTTTATTTCATGTCCCCTTGTCCTTCTCTTTCCTCCAAACACCCAATTCTCAAATTATTCATCAGACTGCCTTGTTACTGCCTATGTATAGACTGCTGGCTAATACTGGAAAAAAAAAAAAAAAAATAAGAAAAACCAAACAGGTGTGTGGACTGATTTAATGATTTCCAGCCAGAGGTGCTTTCTCAGTGCAGCCTTAGGGTCAATTATAGAGGTGCAGGTTTTGATTCAAAGGGTGTACATAATTTTACTTTTGGTACATATTGACAAATTGCCTTCAGAAAGTGTTTGACTAATGCAGACTCCTATGAAAAGTAAATCAGAGTCCCTGTCCTTTAAATTCTTGCCAATACAGGGAATTATCTATTTCACTTTCCCCAGTCTGATGGGCAAAATAATATTCGTGCATTCTTGTTTCATTTTGCATTTCTTACCCTAACTTGTGCACGTCTTACCTTCAGTAGGGCTTATTGACCAGCCGAATATATATTTTTTTCTTCTGAGTAATACCTGTACATTGCTTTCTTGTTTTATTTTTTTTAAATTAAGGGGTTTGCTTTTTTATTGATTACTAAGAGATCTTAATGTATTAGTAATTGTTTCCCTCTGGTAATTTGGGAGGAATTAAATTTGGTTTCATTTATGCTAGTGATTATTTTATTTATTTTATTATTTTTTTTACATAAAAATCCACATGTAAAAATAATTTAAGCCTGTATTTCTCAAGTCATGATTTCCAGACATCAAACTATATATCAACTCCCATAGGAAAGTAAGGCAGCTATCATACCTTTGCTTTCACGATTCTTTTTTTCTCTTCCCACAGTCTAGTTTTTGTTAGTATAAATAAGGATTCTTATCCCAATATATTATAGCAAAATCATTATATTGAAATGTTGTTACTTTTATTTCAAGCATTATCATAACATTTCACAACTGTTATTTAAAAATAATATGTTTAAATGGATTCAATACTCACTGACCGTCCTTTTGTAACTTACTTATCTAATTTCTTAATTTGAATTGAGCCTTCTCTTTGGTGAAAGTATTTGTTTTCCAAAGGAAACATGGCTGGTGATGTACCTTCTGAATCCTTGTAGAGTTGGGCATATCTTTTTAAGGCCTGTATTCATGAACAATGACTTGGATGAGGATGAACTTCTCTTTATCGTCTCTTTCATTTCTGAGCCTTTAATACAATGTGTCGTGTTTCTGAAGAGAAATCTGAGACAACCTTGAGAATTATTTTTCACTGCGTGTGTCCTGCCTGTGTTGGGGGCGGGGATTTTTTATAGGTTTCCTTCTTTATCCTTAAAGTCCCAGGACAAGTAGCATATACCATGGTGTTAATGAATCTTTATTTGTTTTTCTGGGAATGCAGTAAGCTTTTCTTAGCTGAATGTTCAGAACACCTTTCTAATCACTAAGTGCTGGTTTCTGGTATGTCTTTGTGTTTATATCCTAATTATTTATTTTTTCAAATAGTTTTTTTCAAAACTAATGTTTTTAGTTTCTTCCTTTTATATCCAAGTTAAATAAGAAGGTGTATATACTCTAATGTCCATTCGTTCATCAGCGTATTCCGATCACCTCAAGCCTCTTTTATAAGACCTCTTCTTCTTCCACTCAGGCTCTTTATTTTTGTATTTTCATGGCCACTTGCTTGACTGTATTCACTTCTCATCTCACACACTCCCTCTTGGAGTCCTCATTCACAACCATGATTCGCTCTAGCACTATTTCTATACTCGTGATTATGAAATCTCTAATTCCTAGAGTTATATTGTCACAGTGCTGTCAGTGATCTTTCGAAATTCAAGTGTTCTTCTTTTAAGTTTTAAGATGCCTGAGTGTGGAGCAAAGATGCTCAATGGCTTTTAGCTCTTACAGCTGCACAGCCTTATGTCCTGTAAATCCTCCCTGTGTACCTTTCATTCCAGTGATGCTGAACTCTCGGGTCTTGCCGTGCATCAGTCTTTCTTGCATTTGTATAACCGCACACGTTCCTGACTTTGCCAGGACTCCTCTCCCCCACTACTATTTATTCAGCTTAACCCTACTTCTCCTGTAACTCATTTGGCATCAGATTCTTCAGGAAACATTTTCTCATCTCAAACCCTGAATGAGATGTGCTTAATCCTTCTGTGAAATCATCACAATTAACTCAATGCTCTACATTTGTATCCCCAACTAGACCAAGGAACTTTAGGTCAAAGATTGTACCATATTTACTGATGTTCCCTTCAGGGCCTGGCATCATGTCTGACTGTGGTCGATTCTCAATAAATATTTTTATGAATGAATGAATGGAGTGAGTGAACGAATGATGGCATCATCCAGTGTTGTAATAAAGAGATTTGGAAAATAGGACAGTCAGTTTGGAAGCTCCTATGATAACACAGATGAGAGGTACTGATGGATTGAATATGCAGCAGGAGAAAACTAAAGGCAAAAGCAGGTTTATGAGGCAAATAAATAGGAAACTGAACATTTCATTAGTAATTGGGAAGTTTAGAGGAGCAGTAAAGATGACCCTAAAGTTTTGAACAAAGTTCTTCACAACTTGGTTTGCAAGTAGGAGTTAGAAAGAGGAGCTTTCCCGAACATTTGGGTTGTGTATTGCAATTCCTTTTCTACTCCCCACCCCGTACTCTCCACCCCGTACTCTCCACCCCTTACCCCTAGTGTTTTCAGTTACTTCTGTCTCCAAAACAACCTCCAGAGTGAAAACTGTTTTCTTTCTAAAATACAAATGTGATTACATGCCTCCTTTGTTTAAATAAACTCTATGCTCACCCTTACGTACACTTTAGAGAATGAATTCTCCTCTTAGCAACTCTTTCAAGACCCTTTACAATGTGCTAGACTGTCCATCGTAGCCTCATTGTCCCTCTTAAGTATCTTGAACTTTAACTGCAATGTTTTCTGAGTCTCTGAAAGCTATGCTTAATGATCTTCATTCAAGTTCTTCCTGCTTGCCTTGTTCATGGTTCCTTCTGCCTTGTACCTTTCTTCCTTTCCCTCTTAATCCCTAGTTCTTTTGTACACATATTTTAATGACCAGCACAAATGCAAATTCCTTTGTAAAAAGCACGCTAAATCCCTTTCCCCTTTTCTCCTCTGTGCTCCTATAGCATTTTTTTCCTATTGGTCATACAACATTTTTTATATAGGTAGATTTCATTAGACATTTATAGGTAGCTTTTGCATTAAGTAGATTTTGAATGTATTGAAGGCAAATACTTTCTTCATTTATGTGTGTCAAGAACATAGCAACATGCCTGTTGCATGGTGGATGTTTAATGTAAATAAATATGTAAACAAATGGAATTGAGTGAGTTTGGTAAAGAATGATGATATTGAGAAAAAAGTGATATGTGATAGACTGAAAAGCTCAATATATATATATTTTTCAATATATTTTTAAAATGATGAGTGAACACTTACAACTTTGCTAAATTCTACATAAATCCTGTCTTTCTTTATCCTGAACAAAATTCTCTCTCCCATGATTGTTGATCACTTTGTAGTCTCTCCCATTGATGGTGATTGTATAGCTCACCGCTCTCTTTGCTCCAATAAGTTAAAAAAAAATCATACTATGACTTAAACTAGTGATTCTCTTTTTTTCCCCTCACGTTTTGTCTCACGCTGAATTCTACAATATCCTTTGCTCTTCACAGATGTACTCACACTCAGCCTTTTCTGAATTCTGTTACAGCCCAGAAGATAACTGGAATTTCCTTTAAAATAATACACATTTTCTTCACTTTTCACATCAAGGAAAATAAATACACAAACATTGGCTTTCTCTCGCATTCCCTAGAACGCTTTTATCTTTTGCATTTGGCATTTTTGATCTTTTTGATTTTTCACGGTTCTGTCTCTGTATTCTGTCTGGTATCAGAAACAGCGTTGCTCCCTAGTAAATATGAGGTAGTGAGAATGACAATCATAAACATTTTCAGCTACTTGGAAAGAGATGTTATTTAAACTGTGTGTTCTGAGTGACCTTCCCTTTAAATAGAATGAATTTCCTACTCCATTCCTGCCCAATATCTAACCTCTTGCATTTTCTTCTAAGTTGTTTCTTAGTGACTTTCGTAATACCTATCAATTTAGTGTCTTCTGCAGATTTCATGAACAGACTACTTCCTCTTGCGGATCATCAATGACAACCTGAAGTAAAATTGGAATTCCCCTCTTAATTCCGTAAATATGTAGTTTTAAACGACAGGGCTTGAATTCAAATTCATATAAAACGTTATTTCAAGTAAGATTGAACTTTTATACCTATGTAGCTCCTCAGTGCCATTATATTTCAGTTTTATTCATTTTGTGTTTTGCTCCTTTGCAGTAGCCTGTGCTGAGCTTGTCCATTAAAATAGATAGTCCTTCTAAACTCTGGTTGGAGCGCAAGTGGTGTAGCCCCTTGGGGAGGTAAATGTAATTTGTTTGATTGGATACTCAAGCTTTTCAATTGGTTTATTTCCTTAGAGAAACAGAACCTTTCTAGCTTTCAGGTCAATTGGTGTAATGGTTGGATCCAGATGGAGTGACACTTTCTCCCCCTTGTAAGTCTCTAGTTCCTCAGAGAAATCCTTGAGCAATCTGTTGACAACTTGCTGTCATCTAGCTGGTCTAATGGTATAAATGACTTAGACACTGATTCCGAGGAGCGTGAAAGCCTAATGGTAAAGTGAAATTTTGAGAAGTGTAATGCACTCTCAAGTGCATTAAGGATAAGGTACTTAGGCAGTTCCCCACGTTTATTTTCTTCCAGCGAGTATTTTTTTAGGTCTTTGCTGTTTTTTTGCTAGGGAAAGAAATTTACCATTTTAACCTGCTCAGACACTGTAGCAGCTGATCACCAATGCTACTATTGGGAGGTAGAGAAAAGAACACAATGATTAGGACACGTGTTGTAGGAATCTAGGAAAGTAGAAAGCAGATGAGATCAGGTTGGCAGAAGAAACCACAGCCCAAAATACACACGGGAGAGAAAAGTCGTGGCGGATGAGAGAACTGAGTCGTGGGTGTCGTAAGCCTGGAGCTGACAGACTCCGTGGGCAGGAGGATGCGTGGGGACGACTGCCGGGGACAGGACTTGGCGGACAGCACTGGAGTGACCGTCTGGATTGGCTTCTCCCACTTTTCCCCATCAAATGGCATCAGGCAGTGGAGACGGTTGACCTCAGTTTGGAGTGTAGAGTGTGGGCTCTAGGCCAGAAGAAGGCAGGCTGATGCAACCCGGGTGAAAGGGGATCCTTGCACCGAGAAAATGAGTTGTGCTGCTTACCTGCTCTTGCCCTGTAGTTTTCGGATCTGATCTAGAGTGATCAGAAACATGTCCACAGGGAGATCCAGCCTCCCCCTAAGAGGAGTTTCAGAGATGGAAACAGAAAGAATGGATGGGGGAAAATCGCAGAGAGTAGAAACAGTTATGTTAAAGTTGCGGAAAGAAATGCTTTTGAATTAGAAGGGTTTTGTGCTAGTGCTGGGACTAATGCAATGACCTGATTAGAGCTGGTGTTATTTTGTGAGTGCACGTGTGTGCACGTGCGCGTGTGTATGCATGGATGAGGGATGGATGCAGAAAGGAAAAAAAAACTAAATCATAAATATATTGAGAGAAAAGTTATACTTAATTAAAATATGATAACATGATAGAAAGTTATTAAGTGATTATTTAGGTTGGCTTGTGCATTAAAGGACTCTCTGAGGTGGCAATATATAAGTGAGATCTGAGTGGCAATAAGGACTTAGCTAACCCTACATCCTTTCATCCTGACGACCTGTATTAGAAAAAAGTCTCAGAAGTCCTAAAATCTCAACCTAAATTGAGTATTTAAATATTATAATTCAAAGGTGAATTTGTGGAAGGTAGAGGTAAACTACTATCTAATTATACTTAATGGAAAGTTACAGTAATTTACAAACGTCCATTGTATACAAGTATTAGGAGATAACAAAACACTAGTGAAGTATCCTGAACAGTAAGTATGGTGTGGGAGACAATGGATATTATGCTGATTTTTATATTATCTATTGTAAACTTAGCAATTCTCCCTCTAACCTTTCAATTGTTTTACCCTTTAATAGCCACCTTCATTCCTGATTTGCTCTTTCTAAAAATATATTGGAAGCAGTTGTAAACTCATTGTTATTCTCTTTAACAAGTTAAATCAACACAAATATTTCTCCCACCTGTTATATTTATCCTGGGTCTCACGATTCTGGGACCTGTCAGCCTTTAGAGAAGGTTAATCCAGGCTTTGCAGAAAGAGATGAACTATTCCAAATACACCACCAAATTTAGAGGTTTTTTTCTTTTTTGAAAGTTGCTGCTTACCTGGGAGAAAATGGTTTGGAAAGAAATATGTAAGAATTAGACTGTATAAATGTGAATTATAAAAAGACAAAATGAATATTTTTTTCAAGAGCACCACTTGAATCTAGGAATCCAATTGCTAATATGAAGTTCTTCAGATGATAATAAAAGCGTTCATTTATTTTGCCCAAATTGATGACACAATCTTAGTGTTTTTTCGTTGTGAAAGGGTAAAAGAAAGGAAACTTTGCTGAATGTTCTACATTTGACCCATAAATAGCTACTTTTGTTTTTAGGGCTGATATAATCCTTACCTTAAAAGAATGCCTATTTGCTGCCGTCATTTTTCTGTCTAAACCAAGTTAAATGTATGTGCTTCTCCATTACTGATTGAAGAAAAAACTGCTTAGACCATTACTGTCTCACCAGCTTTAGGGCAGAGAGCACCCCCTTTAAACAAGGGTCACCGTGAAGACCTTATTCTCAATTCTAGAGTGTCTTCAAAGATAAAGCAATTCACATCAGATTTCATGATATAGTTCTCTAAAGGAGGTTAAAGAGAGTCACATTTTTCCTTTGGCCTAAAATGGCTCTTCTTCATTTAGTTTATGAGACACATTTTCAATAAATTTTGCTCAGTACTCCTAGAGCTGGAAAATAAAACAAAAACAACAAAAATTAAAAGGACACACAATGGCAGGACGATAGGTACTTGTAGAAAAGCATGCATTTCTTTTAAGAATGTAAAATTAATAATCCATTAATTATTTAATGGACTATTCCACCTTTGTTGATGATTTTAGTAGGAGTAACTCCTGCAGAGCGGAAGCAGGCATTTTACCTCTGTTTTATTTAAATGGCAGGACTCCATTTCAACTTACAAATTACTTCTCAGGATCTTTAAGATATCAGTTGAATACTGGCATGGAGTTGAGTTTTTGGATTGTACACAGAAATGATTTCCTATATATTCATCTACATCTTGAGGGCTTGATTGATGACCCTCGGACTTTGGGTCAGGAGTGAGTTCACATCTTTGTCTTACTCCCTGAAAGTATAAACAGGAATCCAGCGTCCAACATTTTCAGGCGTGATTTGACCTAGTTATATGCAACTTTATAATTTAAAGAGGTTTAAAAATCTGGAAAAGATTTGAGGGAAAAGTGAGAAAGATGACTTTAAATTCAACACATTGAAAAGAAAATAATTTAAAAAAAGGATTGATCAGTATACATGGAAGGCTTGGGACAACTTATAAGCCTCTTTCCATTTTCTTATTTCTTGTGTTTTCTGTATTCCTTCCCGCAACTCACTTATTCCCTATCTTCTACCACTTCTGCCTTTTGCTAATTTCTATTAATCTTTCAAGTTAGTTTAATTAATCCTTCAATCCTTAGTTTAGATGAAGCTTCATTCATTCAATGAAGATTTTATCAGTTCCTAATATTTGCTAGTGACCGTTCTGGGGGATGAGGGAACAATAGTGAACAAAACAGTAAAGGAAACAAAGCCAAACCTCTTCTTATGGAGTTCAGATTTTAGGCAAGAAAAGGAGACTAAATAAAATAGAAAAATAAATAAAATATGCAATATGTTTGATGTGGGTAAAGAGAATAGTCTGATAGGGAAGGGGGTTAGCAGGGATCGGGCTACAATTTTAGATAGGGTATTAGGAGGGGTTTTGCTAAAATGACAGTTAAGGAAACATCTGAAGGAGATGAGGGAATAAGCCAGCAGGTGTCTGTAGAAGCAACGTCAAGGAGAAGGAATAGAAAATGCAAAGGCTTTGAGGAAAATAGGTGCCTGGAATGTTTGTGGAGGACAGTGTAGCTAGATCAGAGAGCACAGGGGCATGCTAATAAAAGATAAGCCAGAGGTAGCAAGGAGACAGATTGGGTAGAAATCTGTAGAACTTTTACTCAGTGTAAAAACCCATTGGTTTACATGCAGTAAATCAGTGATGTTAGACCACACCTTCACACCGTACACAAAAATAAACACAAAATGGCTTAAAGACTTAAATATAAGACACAACACCATAAAACTCCTAGAAGAGAACATAGGCAAAACATTCTCTGACGTAAATCGTACCAATATGTTTTCTTAGGTCAGTCTCCCAAGGCAATAGAAATAAAAGCAAAAACAAACATATGGGACCTAATCAAACTTACATTCTTTTGTACAGCAAAGGAAACCATAAAGAAAATGAAAATACAACTTACAGACTGGGAGAAAATAATTGCAAATAATGCAACTGACAAGGGCTTAATTTCCAAAATATATAAACAGCTCATACAACTCAATAACAAAAAAAACAGCCCAGTTGAAAAATGGACAGAAGACCTAAATAGACATTTCTCTAAAGAAGACATACAGATGGTCAAGAGGCACATGAAAAGGTGCTCAACATTGCTAATTATTAGAGAAATGCAAATCAAAACTACAATGTGGTACTACTTCACACTGGTCAGAATGGCCACCATCAAAGTTTACAAATAATAAATGCTGGAGAGGGTGTGGAGAAAAGGGAACTGTCCTACACTGTTGGTGGGAATGTAAATTGGTGCAGCCACTATGGAAAGCAGTATGGAAGTTACTTAAACTAAAAACAGAGTTGCCATATGATCCAGTGATCCCACTTTTGGGCACATATCCCGAGAAAACTCTAATTTTGAAAAGACACATGCACCCCAGTGTTCATAGCAGCACTATTTACAATAGCCAAGACACGGAAGCAACCTAAATGTCCATTGACAGATGAATGGATAAAGACGATGTGGCATATATACACAATGGAATACTACTCAGCCATAAAAAAGAATGAAATAATGCCATTTGCAGCAACATGGATGGACCTGGAGATTACCATACTAGGTGAAGGAAGTCAGAAAGAGAAAGACAAATACCATATGATATCACTTATACATGGAATCTGAAGTATGATACAAATGAACTTATTTACAAAACAGAAACAGACTCATAGACAAAGAAAACAAATTTATGTTTACCAAAGGGGAAAGGGGGTGAGAGAGGGATAAATTTGGAGTTTGGGATTAGTGGATAGAAACTACTATATATAAAATAAAGAGCAAGGTCCTAATGTGTAGCACAGGGAACCATATTCAATATCCTGTAATAAACCATAATGGGAAAAATATGAAAAAGAATATATATATATATTATATATATGTCTAACTGAATCACTTTGCTGTACACCAGAAACTAACACAACATTGTAAATCAACCATACTTCAATTGAAAAAAAAACAAAAAACAAAACCATTTACAGTCTTTTGCAAAAGAGTGACATAATCTGCTTTTGTTTTGTCAAGAATCCTTGGGCTTCTGTCTTGAGAATATACTGAAGGGGAACACAGATTGAATCTGGGAGGCCAGTTAGGTGGCCATTGCAAAAATCTAGGGAAGAGGGGGCTTGGGCTAGTGTTGTAGCAAGAGAGGTGGTGAGCAGTGAGTGGATTCTGGTTATATTTTGAAAGGAGGGCCTCTGGATTTGCTGATGGAATGGGTGAGAGGCACGAAGGAAAGAGAGAAGTGGGGGAGGACTCTAAGGATTTTGGGCTGAGCAACTGGAGGAAGGGAATTGCAATGTTCCAAGGTGGGGAAGGCTGTGGAAGAATCAGGTTTGGGGCATAAATGTTCTTGAATGATCTAATACTCTTCCAAGAAGAGTGGTTGAATAGAAAGATGAGTATAGGGTCTAGATTAGAAGAAGTCTGAGTTAGAGATAATCATTTGGGAGTCATCAACCTAACGATGGTATTTAAAGAATTGAGGCAAGGTGATGTTATCAAGGGAGTACTTACTTATAAGCAGAAAGGAGAAGAGATCGAAAAACTGAATCCTGGGGCACTTCAACA
The DNA here is from genome assembly GCF_028021215.1 of Eschrichtius robustus. Classification (NCBI taxonomy): domain Eukaryota; kingdom Metazoa; phylum Chordata; class Mammalia; order Artiodactyla; family Eschrichtiidae; genus Eschrichtius; species Eschrichtius robustus. Next base: position 174,296,019 of record NC_090826.1, read on the forward strand.
TTTACAGGTCCAAGAGGATCCATTGAAAGAGACTGAGAGAAGCAGCCTGAGGGGTAAGGGGAATATTATGAGAGTCTGATGTACAAGCAGTCAAATGACAGAGGTATTTCAAGGAGGGGGGAATGATCAGCTCTGTCAATGCCACTGATGGTTCAAGTAAGTTGGAAACTAGGAATTTACTGTTTGCTTTTAGCTTCATGGAACTCATTGGTGACCGTGATAAGGGAGTTGTGGTGATGCAGCTGGCATCAAAATGTTGACGTGTTTCGAGCTTGAGTGGCTGGAGGAATGCTTTCATGGAGGGAGTAGCCTGGCACAGGTGTCAGGACCTAAGTGTGATGAAGAGGTCTCTTTGGGGTTGTGTATCTGTCCATGGCAACTGGATTTTGGTTATGTATAAGAGAATTAATCAAATAAGTATGTTCATTGAAGATAATGGGAGCCAGGTTTCTCCCTTTCAGAGAAGGGAGTTACAAGTATGAAAAGAGAAATTAGAATGAACCTTAGAGTATTGGATCAGAATTGAAATTATCAGTGTAATCCCATTTCATGTATGTATGTGTGTGCATAAATATATATATATATATATATACACACACACATACATAGATAGACATAGAAATACTATATAACTCAATGTGTAGGTGTCTATATCCATCTAATCTATCTTTCTATCTTCATATTCTCTACCTCTGTCCACTAAGAGGGAGTGGGAGGGCGTGGGAGTAATAGGATGAGTATACAGCACTGAATCTTTGTTCTTAAATACCACTTGTCACTTAAGGAACCAGAATTCCTTGGAGAAATGGTTGATTTCAGGGCCAGGCCAGGGAAGTATGGGGCACTCATTGTCTAAACATGGAACAACTTGAGCACTGAAATACATATTGAGTGCATTTATTATATTCCACTGAATAACATAAGGATTCATGAGTCCATACAGATACAGTTAAGTAAATGCAGGCAATGAAAGCTTAATAAAGAACAGGATATCTGCCCAAAGTATCTGCTCACAAAATGCTTATTAATTGCAAAGAGAAATTTTGTTTTTTTACATAAAGAAGCCTGGCAGATACCATCTTAATCCAAAAGATTAAAGTTAACATCATCAATGATGGAACAACTAGAAATTATGTAACACATAAGATGTAATAAGATGATCTCTGAATCACCTGGATCTAGTCAGGAGGAAACAGACAAATTCAGGTTGAGAGGCAGTCTACAAAGTAGCTAGACTGTAGTCTTCAACAGTGTTAAGATCATGATAGTCAAGGAAAGATTGAAGAACTGTTCTAGATCAAAGGAGACCTGAGAGTTGTGACAACTAAATTCAACATGTGACCCTGGACTGGGTTTGTAATCTACAAAGGACATTTTGGGAACTATTGGCAAAACTTGAATGGTGTCTGAGGATAAGGCGATAAGGATGTATCAATGTCAATTTCCTGATTTTGACGGTTGTATTATGATTATTTACGAGAATATCTTTTTTTTTTTGGTACCAAATGCATTACTGTATTTGGGGATAATGGGTAAATCAGTCAGCACCTTAATCTCAAATGTTTCAGAAAAAACTTCTTGTACTGTTCCTGTGACTTTCCTGGAATATTGAGGTTTTTTTGTTTTTTTTTTTAAGTAATAAAAACCAGAAACTACTAATTGAGACTAGGAAATAGGAAAAGAGAAACTGGGCAAAGCAAGTATAGGCAGCTCATAGGAATGCCACTACAGTGGGAAGGAGAGAAATGGGGAAGTATTTAGAGGAGAAGACTTCTAAGATTATTTTTCTCTTTCTCATCTTTGTCCCTAAGCCCTTTATTCATGTTTATTTTATTACATTTTCCCACCTGGCACTGAAAATATTATTATATGCCAGTTTCCATTACAGAATACAAATTCCTTGAAGAAAAGGTCTGTGTTTTATATTTGCTTTATATGTAGCATAACACTTAGCATATTATAATGTGTTCATTGAATATTCAAACAACTGAAACATTTTCAAAAAAACTATGGTTTTAAATGAAGGGGTATGATGAACAATTTTCTTCCTAAACATGGAAGACAAAATAAGAAGTTGACTTTTTAAGGAGGGGAATTTGTAGGCATAACAAATAAACAACTTCCAGATTTGGGGATATAAAATGCTGAAAAGGTTACTAAGGTGTTTCACAACTAATTCTAATAATCTTTTCAAAGTCATCTGTTCCATATGGATTACATAGAAAAAGGAACCAATGATACACTGAGATAATTAAGAGTGTAGAAAATTGTGATCATCTCTATACCAAATGTGAAATTGTGCATGAAATGTTCCTAGACAGTATCTACAGAAAATGGGCTGGCTGTATTCCCATTCCCTAGGAAATCAATAGTAAATCAAACCATTGGCAGATTTTTCTATGTTATATATATATGTGTGTGTGTGTGTGTGTGTGTGTGTGTGTATGTGTGTGTCTGTGTAAATTAATAGCTTTTTTTTGAAGTGAAGAGAGTAATTTAATAGTTTCGGAAGAAGTGGCCACGAGAGTTTTACATCTACTCAAGATAGGACAAAGAAAACTACTTAGATTCCTATGTTAAATTTCTAGAGATTAATTAAGTTAGAGGCTTGTTCGTAGGAGGTTGCAGTATATGGAGAGAGAACTTTAATGGATATCAAAGGTGAGTAGTAAATCCAAAGCATCATACTTAGGGTGAAAATGTAGTACACTTAGGCATAGATCACTTCCAGGGCCGGGCTTGTCTGAGTTACTCAGAGAGGAAAAAACAAAAGTCTGTATGTAGGGGACAGGGGTCTGGTGGGGAGGGGGTGGGGGGATGAACGGGACAGGGAGGAAGGGAGGAGGGGCCAGGGAGAGGAGTGTTGAAATGACATGTATGAGCTCGTGGGAAGTGAAAAACAGAAACAAAAACAGGCAAGAAAATCTTGAGGAATATAGCTGTGTCTGAAGTCATGTCCCTGTAGCCATCTTTCATACAAAGAGAATAAGATATAAGATGTTATCAGTAAATCAGACCAGTAGTGGGAACGCATGCACATTGCAAGTACTTGTGGGCAACTCATGTGGTTAATTTCTACCAAACCAACCTTCCATGAACAATTACCTCAACTCTTTTTTTCATGTTGTTTGTATAAACATAGCATAGAAAATATTTAATAGACTGGCATATTTATTCATAATTATATGATTCTATAAAAGCCCATGTTAGTAAATAAGGTCACTTTACAAAGGTGAAGAATCCCTGTATGATATATTTTATCCGTTAGAAAATGGTGCCTTTTCTTTATTGCTTACAATTGCAGAATAGTGAAGATTGTGTTGGTGGTTTTGTTTTTGGAGTATCTATTAGTCAGTCAATCAATTAGTATTTATTGAGCTTCTGCCCAGCGTGCAGGGAATGCTCATCAAATTTGCAAATGACACAAATCTTGGAGGATGTTAAATACATTGGATGACAGACATAGCATCCAAAAAGATTTTGACAGCCTGGAGCAATGGGCTGAATCTAACAAGATGAAATATAATGTGGATAAATATAAATTCCTGTCCTTTGGTCCAAAAAACTAACTGCCTATTTATAGGATGGAGTAGATATGCTTTAACAGTGATGTAAGTTAAAAAAAAAAAAAAAAAAAAAAGACTTAATGTCTTAGTGACTAGTCAGCTCAACTTAATTTATCAGTTTTAGTTGTATGATGTCATGAAATCTAGCATGCAGTTTTGGATTATATTAAGGTGATAATCTTATTTCAATTTGGCGAGAGACCACACGTAGAGATTGTAGTATTTCTGGAGCCACATTTTAAGAAGAGAGAGACCCAGAAGCATGTCATATTTAGAACACCACAGAAACTAAACACATTTATCTTGAAGAAGACTTAGGAGAAAAATGATATGTGTGGACTCTCTTGTGGAAAAGGGATTGGATTTTTTTCACGTGGTCTCAATAATTAGAGCTGGGGCCTACGAATTGAAGTTATAAGGAGATATCTTTCAGTTCAATCATTTATAACAGTGAAAGCTGTTCAGAGATGAAAGGGTTCCCAAAGTCTTCAGAAGCAGAATGCTGGAGTAGGTAAACCTAGGTGTCCTCATTTTGGGGATAATAACACGGTAGAGGGGCAATCTGAGAACCCAGTGAGATACTATAAGTAAAGCACTCAGCACACTGCCCGGCAAATGGCAAGTGATGATATAGCTCATTGGAGCTGTTACTCTTCTTATTATGGGAGGTGTTGATACAAAGCCTGAGTCATCACTGTGTTGAGTTAAAGCCAAGAAACTCAATGGGTGGGTCTGATAAACTAGATGGTGGTTATATCTAAATGCTCGCTGGGTTCAATCTCTTAAACCAGTTATTCTTCTATGTGACTTTGAAGAATGTAACCTTTTTTTAAAAAAAAATTCTCTGTGATTCCATTTCATTACTTGCAGATAATGCCAAACCTGCCTTGGATTGTTGTAAGGATAAAAAAATGAATATATATATAATTTAGAACAATGCTTGACATGCTAGTTTTTCAATAAATGAGAGCACTTTTATAATGCTGAAGTAGTCAACAAAGGATCGTTGTAGGATACAGGACTTGAGATATATGTTTTGAAAAATATTAAAAATTTAGGTAAATGAAAAGCAGTAGCAAGGTTATTCCCATATGGAAATAGCTTGAATAAAACATGGAGATGGAATTAAACATTGTGGGATCATCAGACAGTGAAGAAACCTCACCAGTTAGGTGAGGTTGGCTACTGGTGACCGGTTAGAAATAAAAGTGGATGGAATGAGTGAGGGAAAACCTCAGAAGACCTTTGGTTTGAGAGTGGCATTCCACATGCTTTCAGGTAGCATGAAACATACATGTGATATTTTAAAATAACCTTATGAAGTTTTCAGAATAAATTGCCTTCCTTATGCTTAAAAATTATAGATGGAATAGTTGAATCTTTTATGCAAATCCTTCTTTATCCTAGAAATAGAAATTCTATTTCAGGGCAATTTCTATTTCAGAAGGTCCAAAACACTTTTTCCTCCATAAAGTTTTCCCTTCAGATTCATATCACAGTGGTTTTCTTTTTTGTTTGAAATCCTTAGCATTCAAATGTTTTTTGTATTTGTATCATCCATCATCATCTTCTGAGAGTGAATTTGAATTCACGATCTGTTGCCAGATCACTTTGTGTTAAATCTATGAAAAAGGTGTTCTTCAAAAGCCTTAAAATTATTTTGTTTTAAAATGAGACCCATCACATTAATGAGACTGATCTTCTTGGGAGGCTTATAAGTTGGTTCTAGGAAGACAAGTCCCACAGAGAAGGTCCAAAAGTAGTTTATACACCACACATTCATGGATTAAGGTGTAACTTCTCAAAGCAACTCCATAAAAAAAGACAACACTGCATTAACTGCACGAAGATTCAGTACATAAGTAAAAAACAACCGTCATCATTTGTAGTGACTCAGACACTATTTAGGATGCGAAAATTACTCTGTTGTTTCATACATACAAGCTCCTTGAGGAAAAGGACAGTGATTTTATTTTCTTGGTGTAACTCATAGGGCCACTGTGGGTGCTGGGTTAATGCCGTATTGAATTAAATTTAAATTAGGAGGATATTGGCAACAGGAGAACTATAAAACTATTTCTCCAATGAGGAAGTCAGCATAGGTACTCTGCCATTTTGTTTCCCAACCTGAATCAGCAGTTTTTTGCTTTCCTTTTTCTTTGTTGTTGTTCCTGGTGGTGGTGGCCTACAGGAGTAGCATAGCAACAGACGTTTGGCGTTTCAGTGGAACAGGTGATTGTTGACAGTTACAAGGTGAACTTGGTTGTATTTTTTCCCTTGGTAGCTTCTCAGCAATTGTGTGACCTTCTGGAATTTTGAACTATGCTCCTCTCTAATCAGGCATGAGAATGGTTAGGAATTCTACTTTTTTAAATTTATTTTTTAAGTACAAACAGATTTTTTAAAAATTAATTAATTTATTTTTGGCTGTGTTGGGTCTTCGCTTCTGTGCGAGGGCTTTCTCCAGTTGCGGCAAGCGGGGGCCACTCTTCATCGCGGTGCGCGGGCCTCTCACTATCGCGGCCTTTCTTGTTGCGGAGCACAGGCTCCAGACACGCAGGCTGAGTAGTTGTGGCTCACGGGCCTAGTTGCTCTGCGGCATGTGGGATCTTCCCAGACCAGGGTTCGAACCCGTGTCCCCTGCATTGGCAGGCAGACTCTCAACCACTGCGCCACCAGGGAAGCCCAGGAATTTTACATTTTTAAGTCTACTACACTCTGGTGCTCAGAGGAATGAGTACAGCCTATCCCAGGGACACCAAGTTTGACGCCCCCAAACAATGGCTAGAATAAAATTTGAAACCCTGGGAGAATGAAGGCTGGAGAATGACTTGCTCCCCTGTATCTTCTTTCCAAAATGTTTTTGGACATCTTATGAAGGCGTTTAAGGCTTTTTCTACAGCTGCTATTGGTTTTGCCAATTCATTCCTTCAAGCCACAACGATAAACATGTACAAACCCCTCTAATCCTCAGAGAGGTGGAGAAAAAGATAGGTGGGAAGTGCACTGTAGGAGAAGACTTTCTTTTCACAGGTGAGAGATTCCGTCGTATATATTCCTATTCCCCTAAATAACCGGCAAGGGGCTCATCAGGTTGAGCTATTGCAAAGAGCCACCATCATGGTTACAGTTTCCGTGTGATGGGGCCCCAGACATGAATTGCAAAGTAGTGTAGAGGATCCTGGAATATAAAACATGGTACAGAACACCAAAGAGGATTTAATCTTATTTATAAAAACGTGGTTGCAGGGGGGTGGCAAAAACAGGCGAGAGTGACTTGGGATCATCATTAATCATGTTTTAAGTACCAGCAAAGTGAAAACATTCTTCTGGAATTCACTGCAGTGACACTGAATCCTTCTACTAAGCAAATATGTGATGAGTTGATAAAAAGAAAAGAAAAAAGAAAGAAAGGTCCTGAACTCTTGACTACCGATATAATACAGTGAATACAGAAAATCAAAAGCATGCTTTCTATCTGACTCAAAATAAAGGTGCACTTAAACTTGTAAAAGACAACATTTTTATTTGAATGATATGACAGAACTGTCACAGGAGTGTTACCTGCTATAAAGAAAGCTAAAGAATTATTACCTTTATTAGACCAGTGACACTGAGCTTTAGCCATACATTTCTAACTTCTGTCCCTCTACAGAGACAATTTTCTTTTCCTAAATAAACTGTCATGCTAGTGTTAATATATTGTTGGCTCTCTCATGCTCTGAGAATACTGCTGATATAAAACATGTATATGTTAGATTGGTAATAGTATCTTTAGTGTAGCTGACTAGAACAAATGTGTTTCCCTCATGGCTGTGCTAATGTGATAAAGGAAAATTGGCTGTTCATCAGCTTTTGGCTGGGTAAAGACAGTAGAGATGGAGCCACATTCTTTTTTATGCATTAATACCATCGAGAACTTTTCACGAGTTATATTTCATGTGCCTGCATGTTGCGCAAAGATGTTGTAAAACATGAGATAATGCTACAAATAACAAAGTAGAAAAGCCTGTATCTTTTATAATGATAACAGTCAAACACCAAATGACAGTAACAGGCTGTAAAAAATGGGATGCAAAAAAAAAAGCCACGGTGGCGGTGTATATCCAGGTCCGTGAGGAGCTAGTGTGTGATTTTAGGTCTTTATGTTAAAGCTTCGTTTTATAATTAAGTAAAATGCAACACAGGGTCAGTGAGTTTAGGAAAGAACATGAAAGCAGGTTTTAAATGAAAGCAGGTTGGGTAGAGAGGATAAAAGCCATATTGAATAAGTTTTTGAAGAATTGATATTGCCAAGAAAATTATGATGTTAATTTCTAGGTGTGTGTGTGTGCTTTTTTTTTGAGAAGCAGTTTGAAAAGAGTTCACTCATATGATTTAAATATATCAGAGGATGGTTATTTTTGTCAATTTTTGTAAGGGTATTTTAATAGAATTTCATTTTGAATGCTATGATTTGGTATTTTGAAATGAAGATGTTAGCATCTGACCTTCAACTACAAGGCATTAAATTTCTCAATGAAGTAATCTGCATAAAGGTTTGATTGAATTGACTATTCAGGGATCAACACAGACAAAAATTTCATAACTTTTTATGGTGTAATCCAGGGGTGGTCAGACTACAGCTCACAGGACAACTCTGGCTGGCTACCTGTTTTTATAAAAGTTTTGCTGGAACACATCCATGCCCATTCACATACATGTTGTCTCTGGCTGCTTTCCTATTACAGCAGAGTTGAGCAGTTGTGACCTGGACCGTTTGGACCACAAAACCAAATCACTTGGCATACAAATAAAAAATATGTATTCTCTAGCTGTTTACCGAAAAAGTTTGTTTACCCCTGATGTAGGGAGTTGTTAGGTTGCCTGATTAATTAGCCTAGAACATGATTGGCAATTTTTTACGTTATTCTGTATTAGAGAAGTATAGATGAAAATTACCGACTAGATACCAACACCTAAGAAAGTAAATGTTTACAAGGATCCTTTTGTACTAGCAACCTAAATTGAATTATATCCATATGTAATGCATTTTTGGTATATCTGGTTTTGAATATTTTTGCCTTTTGTGTTCATTTCTGTTTGTTTCCAAATATGACTGTAACAAATTTAACTAGTAGCTAAAGAAACAACGTGTCTCCAAAAAGACTTATAAAGCATGGCAGTCAGAGCTGTTAAATATATGGGACAAACAGTTATGCATACCTGTGAATACCCTGGTAGATATGACCCCAGCACAAAACTATAACATATAGGTTTATATCTAGATATACAAACACAAGACATATCATTGAGCCATTAAAATAAAATTCCAGTCTTTCCAGCTGAAGGAAGTGGAGAAGTAGGAAATTAACTTGAGAAAGCCTGCTGAAGTGTAGTTATTATAAAATAAAAGGTTATGCAATCAAAATAATAACGGTGATAATCTCTTACAGGTACATCAGACAAAAATCAGTTTCTTCGTCAATGGTTTGGAAGAGGATAATACAGCTTTTGATGCAAGAACTCTAAGTGGTTCAATTACAGATTTTGCCTCTGGTACTATGCAAATAGGACAGAGCTTAAATGGTAAGAGTCCGACTTCAGAAAATTATTTACTTTATCCAATTACACTGTTTCTTAAAAATTGTGTCAAAAATAATATTTTAAAATACCCAGGTGTATTTGTTTCCTAGGGCTGCTGTAACACATTAGCACCAACTGGGTGGCAGCTTAATTAAGCAGATTTCATCCCCTGGTGGTTCTGGAGGGTAGAAGTCTGAAATCAAGGATTCAGCGTTGGTTTCTTCTGGAGGTTCTGAGGGAGAATTCATTCCATGCCTCTCTTTCTGGTGGCTTCTGGCGATACTTAGTGTTCCTTGACTTGTAGCTGTATAACTTCAATCTTTGCCTCCATCTTCACCTGGCCTTTTCCCCTTTGCTTTTCAGGACACTTGTGACCAGATTTAGGCCCCACCCTAATCCAGTATTGTCTTGTCTCAAGATCCTTACTTACATCAGCAAAGACCCTTTTTCCAAATAAACTCACAGTTGCAAGTTGCAGGTAGTCTTATCTTTTGGAGGCCATTATTCAACCCACTATATCAGGGAATCTTTAAAATTAGAATGTCTCTATCATTTATTTTTAAAGTAAGAACACTATGTAATAAACTATATTTTCTTTTTTTTAATTTATATTTTATTGAAGTAAAGTTGAATTGCAATGTTGTGTTCATTTCTGCTGTATAGCAAAGTGACTCAGTTACACACATATATATACATTCTTTTTTTATATATTCTTTACCATTATGGTTTATCACAGGATACTGAATATAGTTCCCTATGCTATACAGTAGGACCTTGTTGTTTATCCATTCTATATATACCAGTTTGCATCTGCTAATCCCAAACTCCAACTCCTACCCTCTCCCACTCCCCTCCCCCTTGGCAACCACCAGTCTATTCTCTAAGTCTGTGGTTTTGCTTCCATTTCATAGATAGGTTCATTGGTGTCATATTTTAGATTCCACATGTAAGTGATATATGGTGTTTGTCTTTCTCTTTCTGACTTACTTCACTTAGTATGATAATCTCTAGTTGCATCCATGTTGCTGCAAATGGCATTATTTTGTTCTTTTTTATGGCTGAGTAGTATTCCATTGTATATATGTACCACATCTTTATCCATTCGTCTGTTGATGGACATCTAGGCTATTTCCATGTCTTGGCTGTTGTGAATAGTGCTGCTATGAACATAGGGGTGGATGTATCTTTTTGAATTATAGTTTTGTCTGGATATATGCCCAGGGGCAGGATTGTTGGATCATATGGTAATTCTATTTTTAGTTTTCTGAGGAACCTCCATACTGTTTTCCACAGTGGCACCAACTTCCATTCCCACCAACAGTGTAAGAGGGTTCCGTTTTCTCCACACTCTCTTCAGCATTTGTTATTTGTAGACTTTTTAATGGTGGTCATTCTGACCAGTGTGAGGTGGGACCTCATTGTAGTTTTGATTTGCTTTTCTCTAATAATTAGCAATGTTGAGCATCTTTTCGTGTGCCTCCTGGCCATCTGTATTTCTTCTTAAACTATATTTTCTTTCTCTTTTTTTTCAAGTTTGTATTTTATTGTATGGCTGTTGTTAAAGTAGGACTTAGAGTATTAGACAGAAACTGGAAAATAATAGTCAACATGGAATAAACTGGATTAATGGTGTTCATATCTTCCCACCCTAAAAATGGGCCATGTAGATTAAGAAGATAATATGCATCACATCGTGAAAAGAACAGAAGTTGTATTTAGACTTCTCTTGAAATAACTATCACAGTGGTCTATAAAATTGTCTACACTTTAAAATGGGAATGCAAATTATTTTATATTATTAAATAATAAATGCTCATTATAAGAAAATCCAAACAACACAGAACTCTATAAAATAGGAAGCGTTTTCCTTTTTTGACCTTCATAGATAGATATAGTTAACTTTGTTATACCCTTCCATCATTTTTGTACATATAGCTAGAGATATGGTTATAAATATAATAATTTTCCAAAAATGAAATTATCATACATATGCTTTCTCTGAGCCCTCTAAAAATAAATACTTCCCCTCCAAATGTTATGAGAAACATGTCAATATGCCTTCTCATTTAAAATGGCTGCATTGTGCACAATTGTATAGCTGTAACCAAAACTTTTTAAACACGATTGTATTGATGAACATTTAGGTTATTTCTACTATTTCAACATTATTAGCAGTTATTTGATAGAAAACACTAAATATATATATCTATATATTATATCTGTGTCTATATCTATCATGCATATACACATAGACATATATATGTGTTTGAACAATTGTCTGTGCAGTTCCCTAAGACCTTTTACTTTGGCGTCAATTTCCCTGATTTCAAATCTCGTCTCTCTACTTACTAACCATGTGACCTGGAATAACTTTTTAATGTCTCTAAACTGTAGTTAAGTCCAATTTAAAATCATGATGATGATGATATTACAGTCCCATTGTAAGGATCAAATGAAGCTATGTCATAAAAAGCACTACTATTTTTCCAGCATCTGGTACCTAGTAGTTGCTCCATATTTGTGGAATGAATGAATACTGTACCTTGTATATACTAAATCATATTGATATGTAATACTATTATTAATATTATAATTATTTCCCTAACATGAATCAATAGAAGTTAAATATGTTGAAACATATGGTCATTTTTTAATTTTAATACATATGAGATTGATTACCCTAAAGCATAACAACAGATAATCTCCAGAAAGGTTGTGAAAATTTACAACCTGATTTAAAAATATAGGTAAGTATTTGCCTCCTTAAACAGTAACTGACCTTACAAACTATCCTTGTTTTTTTTCACTTTTGTCATTCCTCTCATTGAAAAATGTTTTTGTACACTGCCTTAGAATTATTTGGCCATTAGTGAGGTTGACTGGCTTTCCACATATGTCTTGATAATTTGCATTTCATTTGTTAATTCCTTATACATGTTGTGTGTCTATATTTATAGTCTGGAATTTCTTATTTGTAAAAGCTCATTAATGCTAAGAATATTATGTTACGTTTTCGTTAGTTTTTAGATAGTCTGATAACTTTGAATTATAGAAATTAAAAAATAATTTAAGTTTTTAATAAAGACAAAACATGCATATAACATAATGCATAAATATTAAGGGGTACAGCTTTATAAAATTTTAATCCTATATAATTCTCATCCAGAATGAGATCATCAAACATTTCTTGTATTGAAGACTCCTAGTGAATACCGACTCTAAAGGGAAACAAGAATAGTGTTAGTAAGGACCTCTATCGGTATAGATTAGTGTTGCCTATTCTTGAATTCTCATGTAAATTAAATCATGCAGTAGGTATTCTTTTGTGTCTAATTCCTTTTCTAAGCACTATGCCTGTAAGATTTATCTATATTGTGTGTTGCTATTTCTTTAAGCTTTAGGAAATACTTCTTTACTTTTTCAAAGTGGGTATTCTAACCAACGATATTTAAGAATTTCGGCGATCCATGTCCTACCAACACTGAGTATTGTCATATGTTATTGTTGTTTGCCATTCTGGTGGCTGTATGGTACATTTCCTGATGATTTATGATGTTGAGAACATTTTCATGTGCTTCTTGGTCATAGCTATGCTCTTTTGTGAAATACCTATTTAAGATTTTGCCAATTTTTAGTTGGATAGTTTGTCTTTTTATTACTTACAGGAGCTCTTCAGTATACTATCATTTTCCTTTGATCAACAGATATTCTTAATTTTAGTGAAGCCCAGTTTACTAACGTTTCTTTCAAACTTAATACTTCTCATGTCCTGTTTAGAATATCTTTGCAAATCCTGAAAGAATAAAGTGTAGGAGAACACCATAAACACCATAAAGATGTTTCCTTTCACTTTATTTTAAAAGTGCTATCATTTTACCTCTCAAATTTAGATTGATGTTCTTTCTGGGATTGATATTTGGGTATGGTATGAAGTAGGAGTCAAGATCCATTTGTGTTTTTCCCACCTGAATATCTAATTGACCCAGAAACATTTTCATCACTTCTCTACTACTTTGCAGTGGTAACTTTGTCACAAATTTTGTATCTGTTATGTGAAGATGGGTTTGTTCCTGAGCTCACCGTTTTGTTTCAATGATCTGTTTGCCCATACTTATCATTAAAGCATTTAGTTTTCATTTTTGTAGCTTCATAAAAGTCTTAATATCTAGAAGTATTTAATTTCTCCAACTCTTTTTTTCTTTCAAGATTGTCTTGGCTATTATACGAATTTTAGAAGGAGTTTTTCGATGTTCACAAAACTTTGAGGGAATTTGAATCCTTAACTCAATTTTGCGAGAATAGACAGCTATAGAATATCAAGTCTTCCAATCCATGAACATCATATACTCCTTACTTTCTCCCAGCAATGTTTTTAGTTTTCTGTATAGTGTCTCATTCATATTTGTAAGACTTAGTCCTGTGTATCTGTTGGTCCTTTTGTTCATGTAATTTCACTTCAATTGTTTTGGAACTTTATTCTCTAATTTTCTTTCTGTTATATAAAAATGCCATCAATTTTTATATTGACCTTAAGTCCAATGACCTTGCTAAATTTTAATTCTAATAGTTATACAATCCTATCATATATACATAGTAAATCAAATCTTTTCAAATGTTTGCAATAAAGGAATAAGTGGTCATGGCTTTGGAGTTGTCACATAGATATTTATGGGTGTTGTTATTAATAATTTTGAAATAATGTAAAATTTTAATTTCCCCCTATGACCTGAGTTATCTAGTTTAAAGAAAAAAGTATATATTTTTAATTTTCAAAAAACATTCTACAACACTGTGGTTAAATTTCCAGGCTCTGGGGTCAAATAAATTTAGGGTTGAATTCAATTTAGTTGTGTATTTTTGGTCAAAATATGTATCCCTTTTAAGTCTTAGGTTTCTAATCTATTAAATAATGTTTTAATAAATGATTCATGGGAATATTATAAGAATTATATGAGACTGTGTATGTGTAGTGTGTACTGCTTGTCATATTGTAACTGTTAATAAGTGTCAACTATTATTAACCTCTTTGAACATCTATTTTCTTATTGTGAAGCAGAGATAACAATGACTTTCCATAGAATTGTTGAGAGATCCAAAGAAAAATGACTCTATTATTTTAATTTGTATATTCTCTTATATCAAGCTAAACTTATGTGAAGAAGTAATATTTTAAGGAACCAATATATTTAGAAACTTGGTTTGAGTAATTAGTATATTGAAAAATTCTATAAAGTACTCTGCCTGCAAAATTCCTAATAACACATTACATCTTGTGAGCCTTATTTCAATATTTAACTCCCATTAGCACTCCTAAAAGTGTTTTATTGCCCCAAATATTGCTCACAGTAGTAGACAGTGCCATAAATTTGTCCACTCTGCACTGTGGGGTTGAAATGATTTGCTTCTATTCTATTTCAGTATACTAGATGTTGAATTAATGCTTCCAAAGGACTGTGTGGACTGAATATGATATTTGCTTTTAAACTGCAAAAAAATTGATTCAACTTCTGATTGGAAAACACATCATTGGAAAGGGTTTATTTCCAATGTTACTTAGTTTTTATTACAGTTTTTCTCCTTAAGTTCTGAGCATCGGAGAACTACAGGAGGAAAGAATATTTTAAAATAATTGTTATCTTTTTTCCCATCAATTTATAGGTACGGTTGTACCTACTGTATCTTTTCTCTAATTAGAGATGGCAGATAGCCTGGCTCATTACTTCTGCCTAATGAGCCAGGCTCCATGCCACCTCTCTAATCAGAAAAGAGATAGGTACAGAATGTTCCCACAGACTTATTATAAATCATTTTCTTTCTCTCACTTGCTCCTTTTTTCAATCAAAAAATTAAGTCCCTGTCCTCCATACTTTTGTCCGCATCCAAGATGGTTTCATTCACGAGAGGTAATTGTGCAAGAGATTACCGCGAGCTGAATTAAAGGTGCTCTCGTGCAGCACCGGGCTGGCTGTCTCTGCTTTGGAACAGATACTACCTCAAACACAGGCATATCAAACGAAGGCCTATAGGAAATCAAGATGGCTTTTCTTACTTTGTCTGGTTAGGCTTAATTTGTTTCTTTGGTTCTGTACCCAGGAAGCAACAACTTTTCACATGAGTATTGGCTGCTAGAGAGCCTTTTCTTTGAATCTCATTTCTAACTAGCATAACTTTCTAGAAAAATATGTTGCCAATGACACTTTCTGTTGCTGCAAGCCTTGTCTTTGCCTCCCCTAGGAAATTAATCAGTGTACCAGATGAATACTTTTTCCTGAGCCCTGTATCCATACTAATGGGATATGTATACATATTAACGTGATACTCTGATTTGCTTGGACTGATTTTTAAATATACAAATAGAAACACCTTAGACCATCCATATCAACCAATATGTATCTGTTTCTTTTTAGAATATTTTCTTCCAGTTGTGTGTTTATTTCAATGCCTCCAGTTGGGCATAAAACCTAGAGGAGTTGTGGTAACAGACATGTAATTGTAAGCAATCTCTAATGTCACTGTGATAATGAACTACAATAGCCCTCCACATTGTGGATTTAAAAATACAAAATCATGTGAATCAAAACTTTCCCGAGCTATTTCTGAATTCATTTATCAACAGAATTCTAATTTCCTTTTAAATGTGGGCATCCCTACATGATGCATTTAAAAGTGTGTAGCACTTTCTTAAGAAGGTAATTGGTCATTAAGAAATCAGTGGATGTTCGTTGTGTAGCTGTGAAAGTGAATATACAGGGAACAAAACGATAATCATCTGAAGCTAATGCCAGCTTCCCTTCCCTTCATGTTTTCTACTGTGTGTTGTATCTTAATTCACCTGCTTGTCTTTCTGGAGTTGGAATACTACTTTTATTTCTACTAGTGTCCCAAAGGTTAACATTTCTAACTTCAGTGAGGTACAGAAAGTCAGCTTTCCTTTTAGTTTAGCTGAGATTATGCCTAAATTTTTCTGAGAGAATTTTTTTTTTTGGGAATTAGATAAAAAGGCAAGAAATAGAAATGTATAGAAATTGATGGATTAAGACAGGTAAATGGAATGGAAGAAGAGTATAGGAACAAGGTATATAAAGGTATAGAGCAGTTTAATTAAAGATGAAATTGGTGTTTCAGAGCATTGCAGAAGAGATATCTAGCAATGCTATCAGGACAAGTGGCCCACTATGGTACAAACATAAAAAGATAATTTAAATGTGTACCTTACAACCATATTAACTAAAAACTGCAGATGAATTAAAATTTAAATGTGAAATGTGTAATCATGAGGTAGTAGAGGACAGTAAAGGCAAATGTTTCCATAATCCTGGCATATTGAAAGATTTTTATTAGCATGGTACCATGGCCAGAAACACTAAAGGAAAAATATTGAAACATCTGACTAATAAAATGAGAATTTAAAATTCAAACAATGCTTATCATTTTGTAATCAGTTTGGCAAGGAATAAAAAGAGAGAATGCTAGTGTTGGAAAGAATTTGTGATAACCTGGCAAGCTATGAAAAGTAAAAATGTGAAAGTTACGCCATCCAAGTATTCTCCTTCCAGGGCCTATATCTCAAGAATACAATTAAACAAGGCCCTAAATATGTACACAAAAATGTTCATTGTAGAATGACTTAAAGTGGCAAATAATTGGGACCAGTTAAAAACTTCAAAAGGGAATTGCTTAAACAGATGATAGTTTATACTTACAATGAAAAAGTGTGTACCATTAAGAGAAATAAAATGTCTGTTGGTAGAGACTTGGCAACAGGTTCATGATGTGTTATTACATGAGAAAAGCATGAGTGTGAGGTACACTATACTCTAACTTTAACATGGGTTGAAGAAATACAAATCTGCACTGGATATTAAACTCATTGTACGTAGAAATTATTGTCGTTATAATAATTAGTGCCTGAGAAACAAGGCATGAAATTTAGAGTCAGACAGTTTTTGGTTTGAATCCGGCTCTGCTTCTTAGAAGCCAATGACTTTGGCAAAGAATTGAGCTTCTCAATCCAATTTCCTCATTTGTTTCCTCATATGTAACATGTGTTTTAGATAAAGTTTTCAAAGCAAGTATAAAACTTATGAATAATATATACTTGGTTCGTGTTTGGTACTCAATGAAACTTTGCTATTATAAATATTAATGTTATAATAATTTAGATATTAAGTTTATTGACTTTGAAATTTAAATATTTAAAAATAATGGTCATGGACTACATTTAATTTTTTGGCTCAAAATCAACATTTTCTTAGAGCGAGGAAGAAAAAAATGTTCAATTTAGGGCAATGATGTACTAGATGTTTAAAACGGCTGTATTTTGTGTAGGAAAGTCCCATGAAATAATTTCTTTCTCTCTTCAAAGATTAGTCCTCTCTGGTACTCTTCATTGTTTCTTGCAAATCCTGAATTCTACCTGGTGTTATTTCCTTTTAGCTTGAAGAATTTCCTTTTTCGTTGCTTAGAGTTCAGTCA
Organism: Eschrichtius robustus; assembly: GCF_028021215.1. NCBI lineage: Eukaryota > Metazoa > Chordata > Mammalia > Artiodactyla > Eschrichtiidae > Eschrichtius > Eschrichtius robustus. The sequence goes on from NC_090826.1 coordinate 174,313,625, forward strand.
GTGGGAAACAAATTCTCTCAGCTTTTATGAAAAATGTCTTAATTTGTCTTTGCTTTCGAAAGATATTTTCACTGGCTGTAGAATTCTACATTGCTAATTGTAATTTTTTGCAGCACTTTAAAGCTTGTTGTTTCATTGTCTACTTGCCTTCATTGTTTCTGGTGAGAAATCAGCCATCATTCATATCAATATTCCTTTGTAAGGTATATGCCATTTTTCTCTTGTTGCTTAAAATTTTCTCTTTTATGTTAATAGTTTAAGTTGTGCCTGGATGTAGTTTTCATAGTATTTATCCTGGTTGAGGTTTGCTCAGATTCTTGGATGTATAAGTTGATGTTTTCACTACTTTTGGAAGTTCTGATGATTATCTCTTTAAACTTTTCTTTCTTTTCCTTTTTTTTTTTCATTCCACATTCTTTCTCCTCTTACTCTGGGACTTCAATTACACTTATGTTAGAGCACAGATAGTATCTCACAGATCTTGAGCACGATTTTTATTTGTTTGCTTGTTTTTGTTTTCCCTACTCTTTTTTTATTCTTAGTGTTTGGCTTTGGATACTTTCTATTGATTTGTCTTGATAGTCACTGATTATTTTCTCTCGTGTATCTAGGCTGCCGTTAAGCTTATCGAGAAAATTCTTCATTTTTTAATAACACACTTTTCGTTTCCAGTATTTCCATTTGGCTCCTTTTTTTAGGATCCATCTCTCTGCTCCTCTTTCCCCATCTTTTCACATGTATTGTCACCATTTTCACTAGATCTTTTAGTATTTTTACCATAGATATTTTCAAATCCCTATTTGATAATTCCAACATCCGGGCCATGTCTATTGACTATTTCCTTTTTTATGATGGGCCACATTTTCTTGCTGTTTCATGTGTCTTAAAATGTTTTTATTGTGTACCAGACATTTTGTATAAGGGAACAGAAGAGAGAGAAGTAAATAATAGTGACCTCCAGAGAAAAGAGCACTGCTGGTTCTATCAGGCCTCTAGAGTATATGTGCTAGTGGAGGGTAGGAGGATGGTGGGAGGCTAACAGCATCAAACTGATTTGAAGTTGACCTGGATGTGAGCTTTATTTCAGTTTTAATATAATTTAGTTCACCACTGGTTTCAGATATTTGAGGCTAGAATCACGATGGACTCAGACTCTGTGGTTGGTGCTCTTTGGGATTTGTCATCCCAGCCTACGTGGGGCTGCTTTCTTCTTACTCTGTAACTGATTCTGCTACTTCTCACCTCTCTGTTAGGGATGAGAGGAGATGTGGGTCTCAGTTCTCCTATGAAAGGCTTGTTACTTTCTAGAATTTAATTTATTCGGATTTCTCTGTGTCCTCTACTTTCTGATGGGTTAAAAATGATTTTATAGCTTATCTGGCTTATTTTAGTTGTTTGATAGCAAAGTGATGGTCTCTTGCAACTTTCTACATCTGAAGAATTGTAACACTTGATATAACATTTTCTTTCTTTGACCAACTCTGTACTTTAACTCTGCAGCTCTCTTGGTTCTTAACTATTGCTGGTCTCAGGTATTTTGGCCAAGGAAGGTACCTATTACTTAGCCCAAAAAATTATTTTAGTAGAATTCGAGAATTGACTTTATAGTTACACCTTCTCATTTTTCCTGGAGATTTTTGTCTTTTGTGGGCCCTAAGCTTACGTCTGTTTGTTTTTCAATTTTACATCAGTTATCTTTGGTTTGCCTGAAATCTATTCACTGCCAATATTTAAACCTGAAACTTATTGAGGATTCTGAACTTTTGTTGTTAGACGATCTCAACTTACTAGTGATCATGTGACTTCTACTGAGCAATATTTTTATTTTTTATTTCAGTGCCTCTTAGCAGTTCCCTTTGTCAAGAAGCAGTCTTTTCATCACTTCATCTAGCATATAAACTTCTTGCATTTCCTTTTCCTGTCTGAGATACACTTGTATTTATCACCTTGTACTGTCTGGTACCCTGAATCAGGTCATCTTTCAACCTCTCTGGGACCTTCCATCAATTGATCTGAACAACTTTTCACTGTTCCCCACTCCCTTGATATGTATTATTCCCTTGTTAGTCAGCTTAAGTTTCATGGTCAAATATTATAATTACTATCTTACACACACCATGACTCTCCTGCTTTTTTTTTTTTTTTTTTTTCTTTTCACTTTCTAGTATTATCTTGGCAACACCACAGTACTGGTTATATGTACCCAGTCAGGATGCCTGGTCTCCCTTAAGTTTATGATCATAAACCTCATATGTGCCCTGAAATCATTCCATATTTCTCTCATCTATGCAGTTTCCCTGTCCTATGACAACTATGTACATAATTTGTTCTCTTCTCAAACTTACTCCTTATCCTCTAAGTTGATATTACCTCCTCTTTCACTATGAAAATGAAAACAAACCATAAAGGAACGTCTATAGATTCACACTGCTATATTTACCCACCTCTGTCATACAATCGATCTTATCCAGGAAAATTTCCCAGCCTTTTCCCCACTTACTCCTATATTGTAAAGTCTTCTTGTATAAATGGAACATTTCAAAGATAAGTTGTTATTCTTCCATTAAAAACATTTTCTTGACCCCGATTTCCTCCACCGGCCCACTGTTGCATTTCCTTGCTCCTCTTTTTAAGCAAAACTCCCCCAAAGTATTGTCAGTGATAGTTGTCTTGAATTCCTCTTTTCCAATTCTACTGACTACTATCAGGCTTTAGCTCATCACCACAGTTAAACTAATTGACCTTCATTTCATAAATCTAATAGTTAATTTCAATAATTTATGTGACCCATCAACATCATTTAATAGAGTTGAGATCACTCCTTCCTCCTTGATAGACTTTCTTCACTTGGCATCTAAGAGTGAATCATCTCCTGGTTTGCCTTTGAATTTCTAGTTGCTACTTATCACTTTGATTTCCTAGTTCCTCTTTCTTTATTACTTGACTTATTAATATTGGTGTTCCAGGCCTTACACCTTGACTTTGTTTCCAAGTCTATATACACTCACTCCCTTAAAGATCACCTCTAGTCTCATAGCTCTAAATACCATCTGAATGACTTGACTTCCAAATTGGGATCTACCCATCACCCTCCCCATAAGACTCTTTCCTAAACTCCAGAATGCTACATACATCAGACTATCCAAAATCTCCATTTGGAGGCTTAATTTATACCTCAAAATTAAGCTTATTTTTTTCCTAAATTGAAATCCTGGTTTTTAGACCTCTCTCTTTGACTCACACAGTTTCTCCCATAGCCTTCCCCATCTCAGGTGAGGGCAACTTTATTTTTCCACTACTTCAGGGCAAAAGATTTGGAGTCATCCTTGCCAATTCTCTTTCTCTCACATTTTATATCTCATGTGTCAGAAAAAAATTCTGCTGATCATACTTTCAAAATATATCCAGTTTGATTCCTTCTTACCACCTCCACTAGAATCATTCCCATCCAAGTCATGATTGTTGTTCTTACTGGATTGTTGCACAGTCTTTCAACTGCTTGCACTCTGGCCCTCCGCTTTATTCTCCACACAGAAGCCAGAGTTTCTCTGTTAAAAAAGAGTCAGATCATATTACTTCTCTGTTCAAAATGCTCTATTATTTCCCTGCCTCCCCAGCCTGAAAGCCACCATTTTTACAATGGCCTATAAGACCTACATGAACTGACTGCAGTTGCCTCTCTGGCTTTATCTCTTATTACTGTTTTCTTTGCTCTCTTTGTCTCAACCAAACTGGCCTTTTTCTGTTTCTTGATTTTGTGAGGCAGTTTCTGTCTTAGAGCCTTTGCACCACTGGCTATTCCTTCATTCAGTTGGAACCATTTTACCTTCTGATATCCACAGGGCAGACTCCCTTACCTGCTTCAAGTCTGCTCAGATATCACCTTCTTAATGAAGTCTTCCTTACTACCCTGTTCAAAATTGCCAACACCAGCTCCCCATGTCTGGCCCTCATTATGCCACTCTATTGTTTTTCTTTCTATAACACTCTGTTTTCACATATTATACGTTACTTATTATTGTTGTGTATATCTGTTTACCCCTCTAGAATATAAGTCCTATGAAGGCAGAGATTTTTTTTTTTGTTTGCATTATTCACTGATATATCCCAAGAGCCTAGAAGATTGCCTGTCCCACGGTAGCTATTCAATATTTGCTGAATACATGAATGGATGGCAGGATCTGAAAGATAGAATATAATGGGTACAAGTCTTCACAGCTTCAATCAGTTTGTCGGCCTCATCTCTTTGGCAATGTTACAGAAGTGATACCCTATGAACTAGGTTTGTGAGAATAGAAAATGTTACAAAGAAGTAGTTGAGCAGCCATTGCGTCTAAAGGAGAAGAAGGAGTCAAAGATGTTTCCTAGATATACCAGCATAGAGAGAAATAAGGAAGTTGCGGTTGTGTGCGTGCATGCTTGTGAGGTGGGGAGAGAGGGAGGGAGAAGAGGAGAAGGTTAATGGAGCAGAGGGGAAGAGAGAAGGAAGAGGGGACAGAGTAAGCTTAGGGGAATGAGTTTTAAATTATTTATTTGAGATAGTAAAGAATTATCCAAGTGGAAATGGCAAAAGGTCATTTGGGACAAGAGAGTGGATTTGAGAATTGATTTAAGGACTAATGATATGCAGATAAGAATGTTCCTCATAGAGGTCATTTTTGAAGCTCTAGAAGCAGGTGAAATTCTTAAAGGAAAGAAATGTAGAAAAAAGAGTATTGAGCTATAGAGAGAAGGTTGGGAAATGGAGATATGGAAGAGAAGCAGCTGAGGGGATACAGATGTGGCCTGGAAGGATTAGGATTTAGAAGACAGATATTGAAAATTTCACGAAGTTCTTCAATAATATCAAGCAGCTGAATATCAAGGAGAATGAGAAGTTATAAAACTGAAAATGATACCTAGGGAGGCCGTCAAGAATGCACTTTCAGTCTAATGATGATGGTCGAAAAGGGACTGTAGATAATTTTAAAATGAGACTGAATGATGAAGGACAGAAGGCCTTGAGTGCAGATACTGTAGAAGGCTGGGTCTGAAGAGAAGGAAAGGAATTGGCTACAGTTGGCATAATACAAGCTGGTGTTCTCTAGTGGTTGATTATTACTTTTGAGTATTTTGTGGTCATCTGTTAATTCTTCAGGAAAACACCTTGCCTTTCACTGATCTTTACTGATTCTGGAGGTGAGTTTTCAGACTTTCCTCAATTCAAGGAATTTTATAATAGTGTATGTATTGTGTAATTGTATAAAATGCCTGTGTTAATCGTATATGACTATATTGAATGCTTGTGCTTTTTGTTATTGTTGTCTGCAACGATACTGTTATTTAGAACTTTATTTTCCTTTTTATGGTTCCATGACAGCTGGAGTGTATTCTTATCTTTTTGCTATTGATACCTAAAAGCAACATTAACAATAACAAAAACAGAAAACACATTCTAAATTTTCTGGCATAAAATCCTTACCATTGTGAGCATTAAAAAACAAATGAGCAAGCTCCTTTGACTCTCCATTCTAGAGCCATCATATTTTGAAGTTCTAGATTTTTACGATTTGTTTTTGTAATTTGTTTCAGAGTGAAATGTTTTCTTTTGTGTCACACTGACTAGAGATCAGATAATTAACCTAACCCCATCATGCATAATTTTAATTTTAACTTGAACTTTTGATAGAACTGAGGAAAAGCCATTATCTAAGTCTTTGTGGAATGGACACAGATTTGTTTTCTCTTCTACCACATTGGCAGTTTGTTTCTTACCTATATCAGTCTATTAATGGTATTGTCAAAATGCTCAGTCTTTAAGCTTTATTATTTTCAAAAATGAAGATTCTCTACCAAATGTTAAATAGATAGCTAGTGGGAAGCAGCTGCATAGCACAGGGAGATCAGCTTGGTGCTTTGTGACCACCTACAGGGGTGGGATAGGGAGGGTGGGAGGGAGGCTCAGAGGGAGGGGATATGGGGACATATATATACATTTAGCTGATTCACTTCATTATACAGCAGAAACTAACAAAACATTGTAAAGCAATTATACTCCAATAAAGAGGTTAAAAAAATAAAAAAAATTAGAAAAAATTATGAAAAAATGAAGATTCTCAGTTTGATATTATACCAGAAATTTTTTCAAAAATTTACAGTAATTATCTTTAATTCTTTTAGTCTGTAGGTGGGTACCTCTATTTAAAAGCAACTATGCCAATCATTATACTTCTAGTTCCAATTCTAAAATTTTTTTTTCGTTCACAAGGACAGATCTAGTCTTAATAACTTGTTGCTATTTCCTTTTATTTGACTTGAGCATTTTTAGTAATATCTAACTTTCTAAGATAATTTAGAAATTTTTCCTTACATCAGTCATTTTTTCCAGGTAATGGAGATATATGACCTTGAAATATCAAAATGTACTTAAACAATTTTTAAAGATTCTTGAAGATCCCCCTCTCCTATTCTCTATTTACAATTATCATTCTCATGTCTTTTTTATACCTTTATTATAAGGTTGAACCGTATAAAATTGCCATTCTTACAGACTAAAAATTGTCAGATATTAACTATTTCAACCTAATATAATTATACTTAAATAATATACATGCTATTGTCTTCATGTTGTTAAAATTTACATAAATGGCTTTATAGTGTATTTTCACCTTGGCTTTTTCATAAAAATAGTTTTTGAGAATTTAAAATTTTGAGGTCTGGTTCATTCATTTTAGCTGCCCTATTAATATTCCATTTTATGAATAAAAGCATATATTATATATTTGTTCCCATGTTAAGAATTGTTTCTTTATAATTTAGGAAATTTCATAGTTAACATATTGTATGTTTCTTCTTGTACACATTTGTTTTACTTCTTCCTTTCTAATCTGGAAGCCTTTTCTTTTTCTTGCTTAATTGCCCTGGCTAGTACCTCCAGAACAATATTTACCAGAAGTGGTAAACGTGGATGTTGGTGTCTTGTTACTGATCATAGAAGGGAGAGTAGTGTTTTGCCTTCAAGTGTGATGTTAGCTGTTGATTTTTATAAATTCCCTTTCTCAGGTGAGGAATTTCTATTTTTTCAATGTTTATTGTTTTTATAATGAAAGAATTTTGGAATTTGACAAATGCTTTTTTCTGCACCTATGGAGATGATCATTTGTTTTTGTCCTTTATTCTATCATATTGTTCATTATTTGGTTTTCACATGTTGAACCCGCCTTGAATCTTTAGGATAAATCCCAATTGCTTGTGGTGTATAATCCTTTATTTATGATGTTAAATTTGGTTTACTGGCATTTTATGAAGATATTTTTGATCTGTAACTTTCTTTACTTGTAATGTCTTTATTGGTTTTGGTATCAGGGTAAGATAACGTCATAGAATTATTTGGGACGTGTTTCTACTTTTTCTGTTTTTTGAAGAGTTTGTGAAGGATCGACATTGTTCCTCTTTTAAATGTTTATAAGAATTCAGTGAAGACATCGATCCTGGATTTTCTTTGTGGAAAAATTTTTTTTACTAAATTTATCTCTTTTTTATTATCACTCTATCCAGAATGTCTATTTCTTCTTTTTTCATTCACTATCAATTTTCTTTGTTTTTATTGTTTCTTCTTCCAGTTTTATTGAAATATAATAGACATACAGCACTGTATAAGTTTAAGGTACACAACATAATGATTTGATTTACATACATCATGAAGTGATTATCACAATAATTTTAGTGAACATCCATCATGTCATACAGGTATAAAAGTAAAGAAATAGAAAAAAAGTTTTTTTCTTCTGATGAGAACTCTTGAGATTTACTCTCTTAACAGCGTTTGTATATGACATACAGCAGTGTTAATTATATTTATAATGTTGTACATTACATCACTAGTACTTATTTATCTTATAACTGGAAGTTCATACTTTTTGACTGTCTGCATCCACTTCCCCCTCCCTCCACCCCATCTCCACCTCTGGTAACCACAAATCTGATCTCTTTTTCTGTAAGTTTGTTTGTTATTTTTTTGAAGTATAATAGACCTATAGCACTATGTTAGTTCCCGTTACACAGCATATTAATTCAAAATTTCTGTGTATTTCAAACTGATCACTACAATTAATCGGTTACCATATGTCACCATGCAAAGATATTACATAGTTATTAACTATATTCCCCACACTGTACATTTCATACCTGTGACTCATTTATTTTGCAACTGGAATTTTGTACCTCTTAATCTCCCTCACCTATTTCTTTCCTCCTCCTGCCCCCCCCCCACTGGCAAACCCCTATTTGTTATCTGTATCTATAACTCTGTTTATGTTTTATTATGTTTGTTCACTTGTTTTGTTTCTTTAGATTTCACATTTAAGTGAAATCATACATTATTAACCTTTCTCTGTCTGACTTATTTCACTAAGCGTAATACCCTCTAAGTCCATCCATGTCGTTGCAAATGACAGGATTTTATTTGTGTGTGTGTGTACACCACATATTCTTTATCCATTCGTCTATTGATGCACACTTTGGTTGCTTCCATATCTTGGCTACTGTAAATAACACTACAATGAATATAGAGGTGCATACATCTTTTCTAATTGGTGTTTATGCTTCTTTGGATAAATACTGAGGAGTGGTATTGCTAGATCATATGGTAGTTCTACTTTTAATCTTTTGAGAAATCTCCATACTGTTTTCCATAGTGGCTGCACCAATTTACATTCCCACCAACAGTGCACATGGGTTCTCCTTTTCTCCACATCCTTGCCAACACTTGTTATTTGTTGCCTTTTTGATAATAGTTTTTATGACAGGTGTGAGGTAATATCTCATTGTGGTTTTGATTTGCATTTCCCTCATGATTCGTGATGTTGAGCATCTTTTCATCTGCCCATTGGCCATCTGTGTATGTGTATCTTCCTTGGAAAAATGTTTATTTAGATCCTCTGCCCATTTTTCAGTCAGGTTGTTTGTTCTTTTGTTGTTGAATTGTATGAGTTCTTTATATATTTTTGATATTAACCACTTATCAGATATATCATTTGCAAATACCTTCTCCCATTCACTAGGTGGCCTTTTTGTTTTACTGATAGTTTCCTGCTCTGTGAAAAAACTTTTTAGTTTGATATAGTCCTGTTTATTTTTGCTTTTGTTTCCCCTACCCAAGGAGACATATCCAAAAACATATTATGAAGATCAGTGTCAAAGAGCAAATACCTATGTTTTCTTCTAGAAGTTTTATGGTCTTAGGTCTTACATTTAAATCTTTAATCCATTATGAATTTTTTTGTGTGTGTAATGTGATAGTAGTCCACTTTGATTCTTTTGCATCTAGCTGTCCAGTTTTCCCAACACCATTTGTCGAAGAGACTGTCTTTTTCCTATTGTATATTATTGCCTCCTCCTTTTTCATAGAGTAATTGCCCATATAAGTCCATATTCACTGGGCTTTCTATGCTGTTCCATTGATCTATGTGTCTGTTTTTGTGCCAGTATTATACTGTTTTGGTTACTGTAGCTTTGCAGTATCGTTTGAAATCAGGGAGCATGACACCTCTGGGTCTTTCTCAAGAATGTTTTAGCTATTCAGGGTCTTTTGTGTTTCCATACTAATTTTAGAATTATTTGTTCTATTTCTGTGAAAAATGCCACTGGTATTTTGACAGGGATAGCATTGAATCTGTAGATTGTTTAGGTAGTATGGTCATTTTAACATTGTTAGTGTATAGAAATGCAATAGATTTCTGTATATTAATTTTGTAACCTGCATCTTTACTGAATTCATTGATGAGCTCTGGTAGTTTTTTGGTGATGATGCCTATTTCTTCTTGAGTCAGTTTCAGTAGTTTGTACCTTTCTAGAAATTGGTCTGTTTGATCTGGATTATCTAATTTTAGCATAAATTGTTCATGGGATTCTCTTATAATCTTTTTATGTCTGTAAGGTCAGTTGTAATGTCCCCTCTTTCATTCCTGATATTACTAATTTGAGTCTTCTCTCCTTTTTTCTTTGTCCGTCTAGCTGAAGATTTGTCAAATATGTTGACCTTTTCAAAAAACCAATTTTTGATTTTGCTGGTTTTCCCTTTATTTCATTTGTGTCTAATCTTTATAACTTCCTTCCTTTGGATTGCTTTGGATTGCTTTGGATTGCTTTGGATTGCTTTGGATTGCTTTGGATTTTGTTTCCTTTCTTCTTTCTAGTTTCTTAAGGTAGAAGATTAGGCTATTGATTTGATAACTTTCTTCTTTAATATAGATGATTATAGTTATACATTTCCCTTTAAGCAGTGTTTTACCTGAAACTCATGAAGTGTGATATGTTTTATATTCATTTTTATTTGTCTTAAGGATTTCCTGGTTTTCTTGTAATTTCCTCTTTGACCTATTGGTTATTGGGAATGTGTTTGGTTATAGTTTATGTGATTTATATATATATATTTTTGCTATTTTTTAGCTTTCAAACTATTTGTTTCTTTGAGCTTGTCTCTTGTAGAAAACATATAGTTGAATCATATTTGTGGTTTGTTTTTCCATTCTGCCAATATCTCGTTTTTTTATTGGGGTGTTTAAACCATTTACTTTTAATGCAATTACTGATAAGATAGTTACCTTTGTAATGTCACTTTGCTGTTTGTTTTCTATGTCTTATGTCTTTTTTGTTCCTCTATTTCTCGGTTACTCTTTTCTTTTGTGTTAAATAAATGTTTTTGAATGTACCATTTTAATCCCCTTGCCATTTCTTTTACTATATTTGTTTTTATTTTATTAGTAGTTTCTCAGGTTATCACAATTACATCCTAACTTATAATAACCTATTTTGAATTAATACCAACTTAATTTCAATAGTATACAAAACTCTGTGCCTATATTTTGTTTGTTTTCCTCCCCCTTGTTATTGTCATTCAAATTGTGTTGTTAGATGCCCATCAACACAGATTTATAATTATTGCTTTATTCAATTCTCTTTTTAATCAGGAAAAAAAGAATTATAAATGAAATATTTATATAATCTTTTATATTTATTATGTAGTTACTTTTAAAAATGCTCTTTATTTCTCTACGTTCATTAGAACTCTTGTCTAGTGTTCTTTCATTTCAGCCTAAAGACTTCCTTTAGTACTTCTTGTAAATTAGGTCTATAAGTCATAAATTCTCTCAGTTTTTGTTTACCCTGGAATGTCTTAATTTGTCCTGAATTTTTAAAGAATAGTTTTACAGGAAAGATAATTTTTGTTGACAGTCTTTTTTTCTTTCAGTGCTTTAAATAAGTCATCTCACTACCTTCTGTCCGCCATGGTTTCTGATGAGAAATCTGTTGTTAATCTTATTGAAGATTCATTGTATGAGATGGATCATTTCTCTCTTGCCGCTTTCATAATTTTCTCTTTTTATTTCAGCAGTTTGATTATGATATACCTAGGTACAGATCTCTGAATTTATCCTTCTTGAAGTTCATTGAGAATCTTGGATGTGTAGATTATGGTTTTCATCAAATTTGAGGAGGTTTAGTGATTATTTCTTTGAAATATTCTTCCTGCTCTTTTCTTTACCTCTTCTCTGGGATCACTATTAGGCTTATGTTTGTAAACTTAATGGGGATCCCACAGGTCCATGAAGTTCTGTTTAGTTCTTTGTATTTTTTTCTTTCTATTCTTCAGACTAGATAACCTCAGTTGACCTTTAAGATTCTTTTTTCTACCCATTTGTACCTGTTGTTGAGCTCCTTTAGTGAATTCTTTGTTTTATAACTTCTGTCTCTTTACTCATCTTCTCTATTTGCTGAGGCATCATTCTCATACTTTCCTTTAGTTCTCTGGATATGGTTTCCTTTAGTTTTTTGAACATATTTAAATAGTTGATTTGAAGTATTTATCTAGTATGTTTAATGTATGGGATTTTAATTGGCCCAGTTTCTATGGCCACTTCCCCCCAACTGTGTATCAGCCATACTTTCTTGTTTCTTTGCATGTGTCATAATTTTTTGTTGAAAACTGGACATTTTAAATAATACAATGAGCAAATATAGAAATCAGAGTCTTTTTCTCCTCAGGATTTTTTTTGCTGCTGTTCACTTGCTTAGTGACTTTCCTAGACAAGTTACATAAAATATGTATTTTTGTCATATGTGGTCATTGAAATCTCTGTCCAGTTAGCTTAGTGCTGAGCTAATAATGGAACAGAGAATTTCATAAATTCCTAGAACCAATAACTTTTTTTAGCCTTTTTTGAGGGCTCTGTTAGTGTGTTGCAGCATACCTTTAACATTCAGTCAGACAGATGAGCACTCTTCTTTAGTCACCATTTGCTGCTTGTGCAGAACCACAAGGTCAAAAGGAGGTGAGAGTTTAGGTTCTTCTCAGATGTCTCTTGGGAATGCACATGTCCCTGTGTGTACACACACCCCTTTGCATGATCATGGCCTTCTAGATTTCTGGGAATATGTTGGAGCTTTGCAAAGCCCCTTAATGGACATGTCATTTCTCAGCTTTCCTTTTACCTTTTTTTGTTTGTTTGTTGTTTTCCCCAGCTGTTATTGCTGCCTTAGGCAACTGTAATGTTAAGCAGTTGCCACTGATTATTTTCAACAAACATCCTAAAGAAATGACTATTTCCACTGGGCAAACTCTGAGTCAGTTCAAGCCATACTTGTGGGGACTTTAGAGTACTGCTAGACAGATTAAATAATGACAGTTTTCTGAGGTTGGGGCTTTGAAAGAGCTCCAATCCCATTCTCATTCCTCCAGTGGATGCTAGGCTGCTGTTTTTCACTGTGATTGTAGAATATCCAATTTCAAGATTAACTGCTGAGTGATAGAGAGGAAGATGGGAATAGAGAAAGTTAAAATGCCACAAAATATGATATTCTTACTATTATTCACCCATAGGGGGGAAAAACACTCCCTGGATTGTTGCAAATCTTTGGTCAATTTCCATCATTTTAGAAAACTGGATTTGACATTCTTTGCTAGTGTTATCATTGCTTTTATGGCAGAATTTTCAGTTGTTCTTACTCTGCCATACCTGATGACATCCTGTAATTTATTTCATCATTATCTTGCACTTTTATCAACAGACACTGCCATGCTTAATTAGATTTATAACTAGTATTTCATGTTTTGGGGCTAATATAAATGTTACTTTAAAAAGTTTCATTTCCAGTGTTTCATCACTAGTGTATAGAAATTGAATTAATTTTTATACATTCAAGTTGTATCTCATAAAATTGCTAAATTTCTTTATTGCTTCTAGTAGCTTTTGTGTAAATTCACTGGGTTTTCCTAGGAGACAATTATATTACCCATGAATAGAGACAATTTTATTTCTTCCTTTCCAATTGTTGTGACATTTTAAAAAATTAGCCTTATAGCGAAACTGTTTTTATCTTGATTTATATATTAGATTATTTACTCAGAGTTTTCCTATTTAACTAATTTTGCTGTGCCACCAGTCATAATGTGGCTGTACTGCTTCTTACCAGTGATTACATATTTTCTAAATAGACAACTATGAGGGCTTTCTGGTATGAGTCATATCTATTTACTTGATCAATTAATATAATTTAGACCTGTCTTTACCATATGAATATTTTTCAAAGAAGAATCTCTTTATGAAATGTTTATTCCACTGAATATCTGTTGCCAAAAAGTTGGCAACTAGCAAAGGAATGAGTAAAATTCACTCTTAAGACTATGTCCTTGAAATATTTTATGATATTCTCCCCCAAAGTCAAATCATAATTCTCCTGTTTGGAGTGGATGATTCACATTAACTCTAGGTCTTTAGAGAACTTTTTTAACGTTAAAAATTCCCTTCAAATATGAATTCTGTGGTAGAAGATGTGATTGTTTTATGTTCAGATTCCAAAATTTAAGACTAAAATGATTTTTAAAGGTCATAAAGCCTAGCCCCTTTATTTTATAGGTGATAAAATAGATTTCATAATCCCTCTGCAGCAAAGCTTCCCTTTAACTATTACTAAAATATAGGAAGAGAATTCAAATTCATCAGTATTGAGATGTACACCTCCACTTCTATACCCTCATCTGACTACCGTCGTCTTTCTCTTGGATGGCTGTAATAGCCCTACTGGTCTCACTGCTTCTACCTTGTCATCCTATATTCTCCTTTTTTTATATATATATAATTTTTTCAGGGCTACTGATTTTTTTTTTTTCAGCGGTGTTGGGTCTTCATTGCTGCACGAGGGCTTTTCTCTAGTTGCTGTGAGTGGGGGCTACTCTTCGTTGCAGTGCACGGGCTTCTCATTGCGGTGGCTTCTCTTGTTACAGAGCACAGGCTCTAGGTACATGGGCTTCAGTAGTTGTGGCACATGGGCTCAGTAGTTGTGACTCACGGGCTCTAGAGCACAGGCTCAGTAGTTGTGGCGCACAGGCTTATTTGCTCTGTGGCATGTGGGATCTTCCCAGACCAGGGCTCAAACCCGTGTTCCCTGCATTGGCAGGCGGATTCTTAACCACTGTGCCACCAGAGAAGCCCCCTATATTCTACTTTTAACACTTTGGAATAAACCTGAGTTCATGTCACTCTCTACTCTGAACTCTTCAGTGACTTCCTCTTTCATATATAATAAAAACTAAAGTCCTTACAATAGGCTACAGAGCTTTTCACAATTTGAACCCAATTCCCCCCAGCCCCACCCCCACTGCCTTATCCCCAGCAGCCAGTTACTTGTCTGACCTAATCCTCCAATAGCCTCACTTCTCTTATTCTGCTCCAGGATGCTGGCTTCTTGCAGTTCTTCTCATATGCCAAGCATACTACCTTAGGTCTGTGCACTCAATGACTCCTGTCTGGAATATTTTGCCCTGATTTATATATATGATTCTTCCCTTTCCACTGTCAATACCATGTTCCCAATGAGACCTCTCTTTAACATACTATCCAAATTGAAGTCCAGCCATGCTCTCCAAGCTGCTCTAATTTTTCCCATTTTTCATAGCATTTATCTTGTTTTAATATACTACATAAATTACTCATTATATTAATCTAGTTGCCTGAATGCAAGCTCCATAAAAGCAAGTTTTTTTTTTTGTTTGTTTGTTAGTTTGTTTGAGTTTTTTTGTGTGTCTGTTTTGTTAACTGATGTATTCCTGAAACCCATGAAAGTTCCTGGCATATAAACGGTTCCCAGTAAACATTTGTTGAGTCAATGAATGCATAAAAGAATGAATCCACCCTGATAATTAAAAGCCATGATTCTGTTTTGATTTGCATTTCTCTAATAACTAGTGATGTTGAACATCTTTTCATGTGTTTGTTGGCCATGTGTATGTCTTCTTTAGAGAAATGTCTATTTAGATCTTCTGCCCATTTTTTGATTGGGTTGTTTGCTTTTTTGATTTTGAGCTGCATGAGCTCTTTGTATATTTTGGAGATTAATTCTTTGTCATTTGCTTCATTTGTAAATATTTTCTCCCATTCTTAGGGTTCTCGTTTCATCTGTTTATGGTTACCTTACCTGTACAAAAGCTTTTAAGTTTAATTAAGTCCCATTTGTTTATTTTTGTTTTTATTCTCATTAGGAGGTAGGTCAAAAAAGATCTTGAGGTGATTTATGTCAAAGAGTGTTGTGCCTATGTTTTCCTCTAAGAGTTTTATAGTGTCTGGCCTTACATTTAGGTCTTTAATCCATTTTGGGTTTATTTTTGTGTATGGTGTTAGGGAGGGTTCTAATTTCATTCTTTTACATGTAGCTGTCCAGTTTTCCCAGCACCACTTACTGAAGAGGCTGTCTTTTCTCCATGGTATATTCTTGCCTCCTTTGTCATAGATTGGCAAATCAATACTACCATGTGGTATAACCTCACACCAGACAGAATGGCCATCATCAAAAAAATCTTCAAACAATAAATGCTGGAGAGGGTGTGGAGAAAAGGGAACTTTCATGCACTGTTGGTGGGAATGTAAATTGACACAGCCACTTTGGAGAACAGTATGGAGGCTCCTTAGAAAACTAAAAATAGAATTACCAAATGACCCAGCAAACCCATTACTGGGCATATACCCAGAGAACACCACAATTCAAAAAGACACATGCACCCCCATGTTCATTGCAGCACTATTTACAATAGCTAGGACATGGAAGCAACCTAAATGTCCATCAACAGAAGAATGGATAAAGAAGATGTGGTACGCTATGAGACTAGATATCAATTACAGGAAAAAATCTGTAAAAAACACAAATACATGGAGGCTAAACAATACATTACTTAATAACCAAGAGATCACTGAAGAAATCAAAGAGGAAGTCAAAAAATGCCTAGAAACAAATGACAATGAAAACACGATGACCCAAAATCTATGGAATGCAGCAAAAGCAGTTCTAAGAGGGAAGTTTATAGCAATACAAGCCTACCTCAGGAAACAAAAAACATCTCAAATAAACAACCTAACCTTACAGCTAAAGCAATTAGTGAAAGAAGAACAAAAAACCCCCAAAGTTTGCAGAAGGAAAGAAATCATAAAGATCAGATCAGATATAAATGAAAAAGAAATGAAGGAAACAAAAGCAAAGATCAATAAAACTAAAAGCTGGTTCTTTGAGAAGATAAAATTCATAAACCATTAGCCAGACTCATCAAGAAAAAAAGGGAGAAGACTCAAATCAATAGAATTAGAAATGAAAAAGGAGAAGTAACAAATGACACTGCAGAAATACAAAGGATCATGAGAGATTACTACAAGCAACTCTATGCCAATAAAATGGACAACCTGGAAGAAATGGACAAATTCTTAGAAAAGCACAACCTTCTGAGACTGAACCAGGAAGAAATAGAAAATATAAACAGACCAATCACAAGCACTGAAATTGAGACTGTGATTAAAAATCGTCCAACAAACAAAAGCCCAGGACCAGGTGGCTTCACAGGTGAATTCTATCAAACATTTAGAGAGGCGCTAACACCTATCCTTCTCAAACTCTTCCAAAATATAGCAGAGGGAGGAACACTCCCAAACTCATTCTACGAGACCACCGTCACCCTGATACCAAAACCAGACAAAGATGTCACAAAGGAAGAAAACTACAGGCCAATATCACTGATGAACATTGATGCAAAAATCCTCAACAAAATACTAGCAAACAGAATCCAACAACACATTAAAACGATCATACACCATGATCAAGTGGTGTTTATCCCAGGATTGCAAGGATTCTTCAATATATGCAAATCAATCAATGTGATACACCATATTAACAAATTGAAGGAGAAAAAACATATGATCATCTCAATAGATGCAGACAAAGCTTTTGACAAAATTCAACACCCATTTATGATAAAAACCCTCCAGAAAGTAGACACAGAGGGAACTTACCTCAACATAAAAAAGGCCATATATGACAAACCCACAGCCAACAACGTCTTCAATGGTGAAAAACTGAAACCATTTCCACTAAGATCAGGAACAAGACAAGGTTGTCCACTCTCACCACTATTATTCAATATAGTTTTGGAGTTTTTAGCCACAGCAATCAGAGAAGAAAAATAAGAGGAATCCAACTTGGAAAAGAAGAAGTAAAGCTGTCACTGTTTGCAGATGACATGATACTATACATAGAGAATTCTAAAGACTCTACCAGAAAACTACTATAGCTAATCAATGAATTTGGTAAAGTAGCAGGATACAAAATTAATGCACAGGAATCTCTTGCATTCCTGTACACTAATGATGAAAAATCTGAAAGAGAAATTAAGGAAACACTCCCATTTACTATTGCAACAAAAAGACTCAAATACCTAGGAATAAACCTCCCTACAGAGACAAATGACCTGTATGCAGAAAACTATAAGACACTGATGAAAGAAATTAAAGATGATACAAATAGATGGAGAGATATACCATGTTCTTGGATTGGAAGAATCAACATTGTGAAAATGACTCTACTACCCAAAGCAATCTAAAGATTCAGTGCAATCCCTATCAAACTACCACTGTCATTTTCCACAGAACTAGAACAAAAAATTTCACAGTTTGTATGGAAACACAAAAGATTCCGAATAGCCAAAGCAATCTTGAGAAAGAAAAACGGAGCTGGAGGAATCAGGCTCCCTGATTTCAGACTATACTACAAAGCTACAGTAATCAAGACAGTTTGGTACTGGCACAAAAACAGAAATATAGATCAATGGAACAGGATAGAAAGCCCAGAGATAAACCCACGCACATATGGTCACCTTATTTTTGATAAAGGAGGCAAGAATATACAATGGAGAAAAGACAGTCTCTTCAATAAGTGGTGCTGGGAAAACTGGACAGCTACATGTAAAAGAATGAAATTTTTTTTTAAAGGCTCTTTTGTGATCTGACCTTTCTTTATTTACTTATTTATTATTTATCTATTTTTGGTTGTGTTGGGTCTTCGTTTCTGTGCGAGGGCTTTCTCTAGTTGCGGCAAATGGGGGACACTCTTCATCAGGGTTCGCGGGCCTCTCACTATCATGGCTTCTCTTGTTGCGGAGCACAGGCTCCAGACGCGCAGGCTCAGTTGTTGTGGCTCACGGGCCTAGTTGCTCCGCGGCATGTGGGATCTTCCCAGACTAGGGCTCGAACCTGTGTCCCCTGCATTAGCAGGCAGATTCTCAACCACTGTGCCACAAGGAATTAGAACACTCCCTAACACCATACACAAAAATAAACTCAAAATGGATTAAAGACCTAAATGTAAGGCCAGACACTATCAAACTCTTAGAGGAAAACATACGCAGAACACTCTATGACATAAATCACAGCAAGATCCTTTTTGACCCACCTCCTAGAGAAACGGAGATAAAAACAAAAATAAATAAATGAAGCCTAATGAAACTTAAAAGCTTTTGCACAGCAAAGGAAACCATAAACAAGACGATAAGACAACCCTCAGAATGAGAGAAAATATGTGCAAATGAAGCAACTGACAAAGGATTAATCTCTAAAATTTGTAAGCGGCTCATGCAGCTCAATATCAAAAAAGCAAACAACACAATCCAAAGATGGGCAGAAGACCTAAATAGACATTTCCCCCAACAAGATACAGATAGCCAACAAACGCATGAAAGAATGCTCAAAATTGCTAATCATTAGAGAAATGCAAATCAAAACTACAATGAGGTATCACCTCACACCAGTCAGAATGGCCATCATCAAAAAATCTACAAACAATAAATACTGGAGAGGGTGTGGAGAAAAGGGAACCCTCTTGCACTGGTGGTGGGAATGTAAATTGATACAGCCACTATGGAGAACAGTATGGAGGTTCCTTAAAAAACTAAAAATAGGACTACCATACGACCCAGCAATCACACTACTGGGCATATACCCTGAGAACACCATAATTCAAAAAGAGTCATATACCACAATGTTCATTGCAGCACTATCTATAATAGCCAGGACATGGAAGCAACCTAAGTGTCCATCGACCAATGAATGGATAAAGAAGATGTGGCAGGAATATACAGTGGAATATTAGTCAGCCATAAAAAGAAACGGAATTGAGTTATTTGTAGTGAGGTGGACGGACCTAGAGTCTGTCATACAGAGTGAAGTAAGTCAGAAAGAGAAAAACAAATACCGTATGCTAACACATATATATGGAATCTAAAACAGAAAACAAAAAAACAAAAAATTGTTCTGAAGAATCTAGGGGCAGGACAGGAATAAAGACGCAGAGGTAGAGAATGGACTTGAGGACATGGGGAGGGGGAAGGGTAAGCTGGGACGAAGTGAGAGAGTGGCATGGACATATATACACTACCAAATGTAAAATAGATAGCTAGTGGGAAGCAGCCACATAGCACATGGAGATCAGCTCAGTGCTTTGTGACCACCTAGAGGGGTGGGATAGGGAGGGAGGGAGGGAGATGCAAGAAGTAGGAGATATGGGGATTATATATATATGTACAGCTGATTCACTTTGTTATGAAGCAGAAACTAACATACCATTGTAAAACAATTATACTCCAATACAGATGTTAAAAAATAAAAAGATGTGGTGCATGTATACAATGGAATATTACTCAGCCATAAAAAGGAATGAAATTGGGTCATTTGTAGAGACATAGATGGATGTAGAGACTTTCATACAGAGTGAAGGAAGTCAGAAAGAGAAAAATAAATATTGTATATTAACACATATATGTGGAATCTAGAAAAATTGTATAGATGATCATATTTGCAATGCAGAAATAAGAGACACAGACATAGAGAACAAATGTATGGATACCAAGGGGGTAAGGGGGGTGGTGGGAGGAATTGGGAGATTGGGATTGACATATATACACTATTGATACTAAGTATAAATTAGATAACTAATGAGAACCTACTGTATAACACAGGGAACTCTACTCAGTGCTCTGTGGTTACCTAAATGGGAAGGAAATCCAAAAAAGAGGGGATATATATGATTCATACGAATCAAAATGATTCATTTTGCTGAACAGCAGAAACTAACACAACATTGTAAAGCAAATATACGCCAATAAAATTAATTTAAAAAAAACGTGATTCAGGCTTTGACAAAATCACAGTGTTCAACAATTTTGCCTTCAGTTATATTAGGGCTTTCAAAACCAGAAGTCATTATCCGTTATTCGTTGTGGTCTGTATTTTCTGGGTACTTTGAATTAAAATATTCCCTAGAGGTTGTATATATAACGTTTTAGACTTTTTTTTTATACTGTGAAGACAAATTAGATAACGTGGAATACATGTTGCCACTATTTTTTTCTCTTTGGTAATTCATTATGTTAACAACCATAGGAAATGATGATTAAATTGGTTTCCTGGGCCTCCACAACAAAATACCACAAATTGGGTGGCTTATAACAATAGAAATTTATTGTCTCACAGTTCTAGAGGCTGTAAGTCCAAAATCAAGGTGTTAACAGGGCCATGTTCTCTCTGAAACCTCGAGGGGCGAATCCTTCTGTGTCTTTAATTAACTTCTGGTGGGGGCTGCCAGTCCTTGGTATTCCATGTTCTTTAGCTGTGTCACTCTAATCCCTGCCTTTGTTGTCACATGGCCTTCTCCCTGTGTGAATGTGTTTTTACATAGTATTTTCCTCTTCTTATAAGGACATTAGTCAGATTAGGGCCCACCCTAATGACATCACCTTGATGATATCTGCAAAGACCCTGTTTCCAAAGAAGGTCATGTTCCTAGGTACTGGGGGATAAGACTTCAGCATGTAATTTGGGAAGGGCACCATTCAACCCATAACCATATTTTTTTAATTTGGGGGGTGTTTCTTGATGGCATAGCATGCTTCGAGTATGATGGGAAACTTCCTGTTGCTTCATTAGTCAATGCTGCCAAAAGCAGCACCAGTGTTTATCTTTATTGTGTCCCCAGGCAGCACTAAAGTGAATACTATGATTGTTTCAAATAGCCTGCTTCCTCACGTCTACTGCACTCTTCTTTTACTTAATCCGAGGCCCACTACCTTGACTCCTCTCTTTTTTCTGGTCTATTACCTCTCACCCTGTTTCACTTTCCTGTTCTCTTAAGTACTTTGGTGCATTATTTCTTCTGTATTACTGGAATCTTACCTTCCTGTTCTCCTTGTTTGATATACTGTACCTGAAAACCCTCAACGCTGGCTACTTCTAATCATTTGATATTTCTCTTGAGTTGTCAGCATGTTTGGGGAAATCACTTAGCTTTCAGACTCGTGCCATTGCAAAGTTACAGTCTCTGATTTCAGATGGCCCTCAAAATACTTCTTGAGGATCCGTGTATTTTTCCCTGGTCAACCTTCTCACTCATTTTGTATAGTGTTCATTATACATTTTTATTACAGGTATAAATACCGCTATTCTTCCTCGCTTCCCTCCTTCATTTTCCCTTCATTAGTAAATAATTTTTGAACAGTTTACCCTTTTCCAGGAAACTTGGCTATGAGCTAGGGATAGAACAGCAGATAAGACCAATTATTACTTTGTGTGTCTTTCTAGGGAAGACTTTTACATTTCATAAGCATGGTAGAGAAGTAAATAGGCATTTGTAGAACAGAATCAGAAATGCAGAGTGCTATAGGAACATATAGGATCCTGCTGGGCCACAGAAAGTTTCCCATGGGAAATATTTCAAAGCTGAGAAATTAAGGGCTGCGATAGAGCGGGAACATTGGAAGTAGAGGCAAAATCATGTGCAAAACCTTAGGGCTGAGAGACCTTGGTCCTTGTGGAGTACTACAGGTAGTCTGTAGACCTGCACCATATGGCGTATGAAGGATGCTGGGGGAGAAGGGCTGGGTGTGCGGGGGGTAGGTGAAGGTGAAGAAATAAATATGGGACAGATCCAACTTCCTTCATTCCAGGCAGACATTACCTTTTCCTCAGAAAGAAAATTCATACCATGAGGAGTGATTTTCCTGTGTGTCTTCCCTACTCTTCAAACAAAACCACAGTGACTTAAATGTATTCACACCTGTTCTTCTTGTCTTACCTCTATGTCCAAGAAAGGTGTATCCTTCATTATATCATTTCCTACCTTGCTTAGCTTCAGCTCTTTGATCCAGGGCAATTTACCAAATTTCCTGGATGGCCAATTTGTCATATGAACTGTGCATAATGTTTTCTTTATTCTTTTCACTAATTATAAATTTTAAAGCAATTTGTGTTGGAAATCCAAAGATTTCTATGACATTTTAATAGAGTGGGGTTTTTTGGTTTGTTTATTGTTATTCTTCATAACACTGCTTTAAGTAATAATTAGTTTGCACTTGTCTCAATTGCCTATTTCTAGACAAAGGGTAGAGGAACTTTCCTAACAGGAAAGTCAGAGCATGAGGCTGCATCGAGCATTGTTTTCTTTGGGCTTTGGGTTGTGGGGTGTGTGGAAAACTGAGGCAGAGAAGTGGAGAGGGGCCCTACAGATATACTTTTTCTTAGAATGTATCAATTGGAAATCTTTAGATTCATGAAGAAATATTAATATATGAAATATTGTTAGTTTCTTAACTACAGCCTTTAATATAATTATAAGAAGAAAGATAAAATACACACTCACACAAACTCACACATAGACACTTACTCTTTTTATGCCCCTGAGTCCCATCTTTCTTTGCTAATTCATCTCCTGCTGCTTCTGAGATCAGCATCTCAGACTGTTTGGTGTGCTAATTCTACTCTACATCTTTTATTCATCTGCCATGACCTCACTCTGCCCCAGGTTCCTCCGAAGCACCACCAAAAAACTGCAACAAAGATAGATCAAACATTCCTTAAAACTCTATTATTAAGATAAAATTAAAAAGTAGAATTGTTAAAAAAACACATTTAAGGAAATAGTCATTTGGTGATTGGCCATTGCTCCAAGTTTAATTTAAAAAACACAGTTACTGAACTAGCATTATACTTTAGATCATATCGTTTTTGTGTCCCCATGATTTAAACTCTAGGTAGAATTTTACCATTTTCATTGTTTTTCTCATTATTAAAAACAAAAAATACCTTAGCTTTCTTACATTTTTCTGTTCCTACTCTCCCTGGGCTTATCTGTTAGTACATCCTAAATAAATATTTGGTGAATTAATAAAATAATATGTGGTTTAAAGTTGATATATACCCACATCTTGAAAAGTCACGTAATTCAAAGCAGATTGGGCTCTGAACCTGACTTGTCTTAGAAAAATTCTCATGAGGTGATGGAATTTGGAGACTGAGCTAGGATGCCACTGATACATGTGAATAACGCAGAACTCATGAATAGGAGGTTTTCAGTTTATCCTCACTTACTGGAGATTTTCTAGATGAGGCATTCATCTTAGTTTGGAGAAGACCCAAGCTGATGCCCTGGAGCTTGGGGATAGAACAGGTGGGATGGAAAAGTGGGGAGTCTTGTTCTTGGTAATGTGAATGCTCTGAAAATCAAGATGCGAAACAGATGACAATCACATTTAGGGCTGATGAGATGATAGATTTATAGGTTTATAAACTACAGAGAAATTTGATTTGGGGAAGATATTCTGGATAGAGATCATAAGTTGGGTCAGTAAATAGGCTGGCCAAAATATTAACTCTGACTTAAGTCCTATAATGTATATAGAGATAACTATGATTATTATTGTTATTCACTTGTAATTAGCAAAATATATATTGGTCTGTAAGAATTTGAAAGGATTGTGATATAAACATAAAAGTTTTCTAACCTATAGACCAATTACTAGTAAGGAGATTGAAACAGTAAAAAAAAAAAAAAAAGTCAACAAACAAGCCCAGGACCAGATGACTTCACTGGTGAATTTTACAAAGCATTCAAAGAAGATTTAATACCTAGTCTTCTCAAACTCTTCTTTGATGAACATGGAGGCAAAAATCCTGAACAATATATTAGCAAACTGAATCCAACAAGACATTAAAAGGATCATACACCATGATCAAGTGGGATTTATTCCAAGGATGTAAGGATGGTTCAATATCCACAAATCAATTGAGGTGATAAATCACATCAGCAAAATGAAAGATCAAAGTCATATGATCATCTCAATAGATGTAGAAAAAGCATTTGACAAAATTCAACATTAATTTATGACAAAAACTCTCAGCAAAGTGGGTATACAGGGAGTATATCTCAGCGTAATAAAGGCCATGTATGACAAACCCACAGCTAACAATGGTGAAAAATATGAAGGCTTTTCCTGTAAGATCAGGAATAAGACAAGGATGCCCTCTCACCATTTCTATTCAACATTGTATTGGAATTCCTATCCACAGCAATTAGCAAGAAATAAGAAACAAAAGGAATCCAAATCAGAAAGAAAGAAGGAAAACTGTTCCTATTTGAAAATGACATGATATAGAAAACCCTAAAGACTCCCCCCAAAACCTGTTAGAACTAATAAGTAAGGTAAGTTGCAAGATATAAAATCAATATACAAAAATCTGTTGCATTTCTATGCACAAATAATGAACCATGAGAAAGAGAAATTAAGAAAACAATCGCATTTACAGTTGCATTGAAAAAAAGAATAGGGACTTCCTTGGTGGTGCAGTGGATAAGAATCCACCTGCCAATGCAGGGGGCATGGGTTCGATCCCTGGTCCAGGAAGATCCCACATGGTGCGGAGCAACTGGGCCCGTGTGCCACAACTACTGAGCCCGTGTACCACAACTACTGAAGCCCACACACCTGGAGCCCGTGCTCTGCAACAAGAGAAGCCACTGCAATGAAAAGCCTATGCACCACAATGAAGAGTAGCCCCCGCTCACCACAATTAGAGAAAACCTGTGCACAGCAATGAAGACCCAGTGAAGCCATAAATAAATAAATAAATAAATAAATACATAATTTTTTACAAAAGGAATAAATTTAACCAAGGAGGTGAAAGACCTGTACACTGAAAACTATAGGACACTGCTGAATGAAATTGAAGACACAAATAAATGGAAAGATATTTCTTATTCATAGATTGGAAGAACTGATAATCTTAAAATGTCCATATTATCCAAAACAATCTATAAGTTCAATGCAATTTCTTTCAAAACTCCAAAGGCATATTTCACAGGACTAGGCCAAATAACTCTAAAAGTTGTAGGAAACCACAGAGATCCTGAATTGCCAAAATAATCTTGAGAAAGAAGAACAAAGCTGGAAGTACAATTCTCCCTGATTTCAAACTCTACCACAAAGCTATATTAATCAAAACTGTATGGTGTTGGCACAAAAACAAATACACAGATCAATGGGAGAGAACTGAGAGCACAAGAATAAACCCACATGTATGTGGACAATTAATCTCCAACAAAGGAGAAAGAACATACAAGAGAAAGGATAGTCTCTTTCCAGTTGGGAGAATTGGACATGTAAAATGATGAAACTAGATGACTATCTTATGCCATACACAAAATTAACTCAAAATGGATTAAAGACACCATAATATTCCTAGAAAAAACATAGGCAGTAACCTCGCTGACATCCGATTTAGCAATGTTTTTGTGGATCTGACTCCAAAGTCAAGGGAAACAAAAGCAAAGATAAGCAAATGGGGCTACATCAAATTAAAAAGCTTATGCACAGTGAAGGAAACCATCATCAAAACGAAAAGGCAGCCTACTGAATGGGAGGAGATATTTGCAAATGATATATCTGATAAGGGGTTAATATCCAAAATATATAAAGAACTCATACAACAACAAAAGAATGAACAACCCAATTAAAAAGTAGGTAGTGGATATGAATAGACATTTTCCCAAAGACATACAGATGGCCAACAGGCACATGAAATGATGTTCAACATCACTAATTATTAGGGCAATGCAAAGCAAAACCGTAATGAGATATCACCTCATACATGTTAGAATAGCTATTATCAAAACGATAGGAAATAACAACTGTGGAGAGGAGGTGGAGAAAAGGGAACCTTTTTCTGGGTTGGTGAGATTATAAATTGGTGCAACCACTATGGAAATCAGTATGGAGATTCCTCAAAAAATTAAGACTAGAATTACCATATGACCCAGCTATTCCACTTCTAAGTATTATTTGAAGATAATGAAAACACTAATTTGAAAAGATGTGTGTGCCCCCGTGTTCTCTGTAACATTATTTACAATAACCAAGATATGGAAACAACCTGTGTACCTGTTTCCATCAATTGATGAATGGATAAAGAAGATGTGGGGTGTGTGTGTGACATTCTTTTTATTAGTCTATATATTCAAGAGATGCCTATATATATATATATATATATATATACACATACATATATATATATATATATATATATATAATGGAATACTACTCAGCCATAAAAAAGAATGAAATCCATCCTTGTGACAACAAGGATGAGCCTTGAAGGTATTAGGCTAAGTGAAATAAGTCAGAAGGAGAAAGACAAATACTGTATAATTTCACTCATATGTGGAATCTAAAAAAACCAAAACAAATGCACAAATAAAAACAAACCAACCCATAAATACAGTGAACAGTTTAGTGGTTACCAGAGGGGAAGGTGGTTAGGAGTGGGTGAAACTGATGAAGTGTGTCAACTCATATGGTGATGGATGGTAACTAGACTTGTGGTTGTGACCACTTTGTACTGTATACAGATGGTGAATTATAATGCTGTACACCTGAAACTAATATAATAAAAAAGTTTCATAGCTTTAAAAGAATTTCACTTGAATATTTGTCAGCCATTGCTTGGTATACTGACACTTCTCATATTATATACATATATGTATTTTGCAGGTTTAGAGCAATTTGTTGGAAGAATGCAAGATTTTCGATTATACCAAGTGGCGCTTACAAACAGGTAAGCAGATCGTAAAACTTTATACCTGAAGTGTAAGGATAAATGATGAATTCATTTAAGTAAGAGTATCATGAAGATTACAGCATTTTCCATCTTTACAGTATTTGGGAAACGTCATATAATTAATGTTTACAGTGTTTGCTGTGGCTTAGTCTATGGTTGTTATTCAATAGTGCTACTCTATTGGGTAACCCCTCATAATATAAAATTCATCAAATTCTGTACAAAGGATTTCTTCTAAGAAAACTAGACTTTTGAACAAGTTGTATTATAGAATTTTGGATACATTTGTTTAAATGTTCTGTATGAAGTTGTTTCTGATACTTAAGAAACTGCTATACTTCACTCTGTATGATAATCTCTAGATCCATCCACATCTCTCCAAATGACCTTTTTATGGCTGAGTAATATTCCATTGTATATATGTACCACATCTTTATCCATTCCTCTGCTGATGGGCATTTAGGTTGCTTCCATGACCTGGCTATTGTAAATAGTGCTGCAGTGAACATTGGGGTGCATGTGTCTTTTTGAATTATGGTTTTCTCTGGGTATATGCCCAGTAGTGGGATGGCTGGGTCATATGGTAATTCTATTTTTGGTTTTTTAAGGAACCTCCATACTGTTCTACATAGTGGCTGTGTCAATTTACATTCCCACCAGCAGTGCAAGAGTGTTCCCTTTTCTCCACACCCTCTCCAGCATTTGTTGTTTGTAGATTTTCTGATGATGCCCAATCTAACCAGTGTGAGGTGATACCTCATTGTAGTTTTGATTTGCATTTCTCTGTTAATTAGTGATGTTGAGCAGCTTTTCATGTGCCTCTTGGCCATCTGTATGTCTTCTTTGGAGAAATGTCTATTTAAGTCTTCTGCCCATTTTTTGATTGGGTTGTTTGTTTCTTTTAATATTGAGCTGCATGGGCTGTTTATATATTTTGGAGATTAATCCTTTGTCCATTGATTCGTTTGCAAATATTTTCTTCCATTCTGCAGGTTGTCTTTTCATCTTGTTTATAGTTTCCTTTGCTGTGCAAAAGCTTTTAGGTTTCATACAGAGTGAAGTATGTCAGAAAGAGAAAAACAAATATCATATATTAACGCATATATGTGGAATCTAGAAAAATGGTACAGATGAACCGGTTTGCAAGGCAGAAATAGAGACACAGATGTAGAGAACAAACATATGGACACCAAGGGGGGGGAAAGCAGGGTGGAAGGGTGGTGGTGGTGGGATGAAGTGGGATATTGAGATTGACATATATACACTAATATGTATAAAATAGATAACTAATAAGAACCTGCTGTATAAAAATAAATAAATAAAATTCAAATTAAAAGAAGAAACTTCTGTATCTGCCTTTTAAAATTGCTTTGCTGAATTTGTTAGTGCTAGAGAATGTAGCACAATGGAAATGATTAATTATTTTGATATATGGAAAAATCTCAAGAGACTGGGCTATTAGACTTGGAGACAAGAGGAGTGAGTAATTTGCAGTATTATTATATATTTCTATTTCCAGTGAACAAATAATTATGTAGACTTGGACTATATTTAATGAAGTATTTCCTCATCTTGAGAATAGGTGGGAAATCTTTCTTAGGCATTTTTCAAGACACGTAGGCATCCATTCTGTTCAGAAAGTTCAAGTGAAATTCTGCCTGAGACATCCTCTGAAGTTTGTTTCCCAAGTTATGATTTGATGATATAATAGCAAATTGTTGTATGGATGAGTTGCTCTTATTCAATTCAAAAAGAAGAATGTTTATTCCTATTTCTTTAAGGGAAATGTAGATTAGTATGGTGAATTTCCAAATGACAGGACTAGCTCTTGTAAAGTTGAAAAGCATTGCTCTTGTGGTGCTGCAGTGGTCAGTGGTATGTCCATTAGCAATATACACATTTTTTTATTAGTCTATATAATCCAGAGATGCCTAAATATAGGATGCTGTACCACTGAAACACAGTCTTGGGGAGATTTACTGCCACTAGCCTCACCATGTTTTAAATCACCTTTGTCTAAAATTCTGATGAGCAGCATTGCAAATAAAGATTTCCCTGAGATAAAGGTCTCACTGGATGGTCACTTTTGGCCCCATGCAACATGTGATATCAATTGAAAACTATCAATGATATTTAAAGAAGAAGGTGTGCCTTTATGTGATTTAGTGAATGAAAAAGCTTCCTACCTCCTCCATTGCCTTCAGTGGGGTTGGAGAGAAGTCTAGTCTTTCTACTTAGACCTGGGTTACTGGTGTTGGCCTATCTGAAATGTCTGGAAAGGTGCTATGTGGAAGAATGCCTATAAATAGAATGACTGATTCTGCTCTAGATCAGTATATTGCCCTTAATGGAAAAATTAAATATATCTGCCTGAAACTGGCGTTCTTCTTTGACTGTTGGCAGCGGCCATATGATCTGAAGCCATTGAAGCATCTTAGGGTGCCAGAATCGGTACTGATGAGTCACAGGAAACCATTGACAAATGGTCTTGGCCTCAGTCCCTTTGCCTAAAACAGCAGCAGATAAAATGATACTTATTTTCTTACTTCTTTCCCATGGATAAGTGAGACACCCTATCTATAACTCTCATTATTTTCAATACATTATTGTTCACTCTCAGTGGTAAGTCAGCTTAACAACCTAAGTTAATGTTGCCTTTCTTTTTATTACAAATAGGCCCAGTAAAATACTATATCTTAATAAATATCTTGATAATCAGTCAAGAACTTGTTCATGCTTCTTGATGTACAAAGTTAACACTTAAGAAAGTACTGTTTTTACACAAAGAATAGACTTGTGGTTGCCAAGCGGGGTGGGGGAGGGATGGAGTGGGAGTTTTGGATTAGCAGATGCAAACTAGTATATTTAGAATGTATAAACAACAAGGTCCTACTGTATAGCACAGGGAACTATATTCAATATTCTGTGATAAACCATAATGGAAAAGAATATAAAAAAGAATATCTGTATAATTGAATCACTTTGCTGTACGGCAGAAATTAACACAACATTGTAAATCACCTATACTTCATTTTAAAAAATGTACTGATGTTTTTGACATCCATTTTCTGAGAATGAGTATGTTTATTTGGCCAGGAATGACTTTGATTTTATGTTCTGTTTAGAAAATTATTAAAGCTAAATGGCTGCAAATCAGAACAAAATAATGATAGTCATTGGTAACACCTCTTAGAAGATCTGTCACCGTTGAGCTATTGGTCCTTACCGTCTGCTTCTTGACTCCCACAGAGAGATTCAGGAAGTTTTCTCTGGAGATCTGCCCAGATTGCATACCCAGTCACATTGCCGTTGCCCTGGCAGCCACCCTCGGGTTCCTCGTTTGGAACAGCGGTACTGTGTTCCTAATGATGCAGAAGACACAAGCAATAATAGGGTGTTACGGCTGAATCCTGAAGCCCATCCTCTTTCTTTTGTCAATGATAACAATATTGGTACTTCGTGGCTTTCCCATGTGTTTACAAACATGACCCAGCTTAATCAAGGAGTGACTATTTCAATAGATTTGGAAAATGGACAGTATCAGGTAATTTGAAACAGTGAGATGTGTGTTAGTTTCCTGCGGTGGCTTCAACAAATGACCATAGAGTGAATGGCTTTACACAACAGAAATTTCTTATAGTTCTGAATATCAGTAGTATGAAATCAAGGTGTTGACAGGGCCATGCTCCCTCTAAAGACCCTAGGGAAGAATCCTTCTTTGCCTTTTCCAGGTTCTGGTGGCTCCTGGCATTACTTGGTTCATGGCAGTGTAACTCCAATCTCTACTTTCTTTTTTCATGGCCTTCTTCCTTGTTTCTGGGTGTATGTCAATTCTTTCTCTTTCTTCTCTCATGAGGACCATCCTACATCCAGTATTATCTCCCCTTGAGACCCTTAACTTAATTACATCTGCAAAGACCCTATTTTCAAATAAGGTCACATTCACAAGTACCAAGAGTTAGTACTTGAACACATCTATTTGGGGACACAATTCAACTATAAAGTGAAAACTGAGTTAGGCAATTGACCATTACCTTACTAAAGTAGTGTATTATAATGTATGAAATAAAAATATTTCAAAGAAGGTATGTAGGACCTAATATTTTAGAGAAAAATTAGAGGTTTGTGTCAAAACTCTATGAAATATTGAAACATCTTTTCAATATTAAGTAGCACAAATTAATAAAAACTGAGGTCCTTATTTTAAATTACTACTTAAGAAGAAATATATAACAATTATTTCATATAAGTAATGTTCTTTTTTCATCTTTATAACAAACTTAGTATTAATTTCCACCTTAATTTATAAAATTCTTGAGAAGAGGGACATATATGCAATTATAGAATGTGTGGCCTTTACTATATGGCTATGAAATTTCTGGATATCTAATAAATATTTGGTAATTATCATCATAAAGAAGTAAGCTATTATATTTGAATCTAACAATTCCATGATTTATACTGATGGGTCAAACTTAAAACTTCAGTGACAATAATTAACATCCATTTTCAGGTGTTTTACATCATCATTCAGTTCTCTAGTCCACAACCAACAGCAATAAGGATTCAAAGGAAGAAAGACGACAGCCTAGACTGGGAAGATTGGCAGTATTTTGCTAGAAATTGCAGCACTTTCGGAATGAAAAACAATGGAGAATTAGAAAATTCTGATTCTGTCAACTGTCTTCAGCTTCCCAAGTATGAATATTTTTAAATGATTGTCTTTGAATGTATTTAGGAGTTAATTTTAAGAGACTAATGAGCAGTAGTAACCTACATGTAAGCTAACCAGGTTGGTAGAGACTTCCTTCTACCACCAACTTTCTTAGGGCAGATTTTTCTAGGACTCCTCCCTAAATTGAGTTTTAAACAATGTTTAAAATTCTTGTAAAACTTTAGAGTATCTCTTGCTTACAGTCTCATTTGTGCTTTAAAATTGATTTTCAGATTGTCTACCAAGTTATCTATAGTAATAGGATTTTTATTATGTCATCAAGGAAATGTTTTACTATATTTTTCTGTAATGCTCTTATATTCTTTGTATATGAAATATATGGAATATGTTTGTTCTCCCAGCATGAAGAATTTAAGCTATTATTAATATTGTGTTATGATTTTTGTTTTGTCAAAATTATGAATATCTTATGATTTCAAATTTCATCAACAGTTTTACTCCATATTCCCGTGGTAATGTCACCTTTAGCATCCTAACACCTGGACCAAATCATCGTCCTGGATACAATAATTTCTATAATACCCCATCTCTTCAAGAGTTTGTAACGGCCACACAAGTACGACTTCATTTCCATGGACAGTATCATACCACTGAGACTTCTGTCAGCCCCAGACACAGATACTACGGGGTCAATGAAATCACCATCACTGGAAGGTAGTGTTCATGACCAAGGTTTCGAGTGTGCTTTTCATTATGAATATTGTTTCTAATTAGACTTTTGTCATACTTATTTTAAAATACATTAACTAACATTTTAGAGCAAGCCAGATTCTAATCTTCATGTATTGAATTGGTTTCCTACTCTTAAGTTTTTGTGGGGAGATTTGTATGCGAGTCTTTGCTGTACATAATATCACATTGTTATAAAATCAATTTTCAAAAGCTGTTTGGTTTAGAAGTTATGATACTATGAATCCAACTTAGAAAATATTTACCAAATATTTTGCTTGGTTTGTTCTGGAATATAATTTTCAAGTATTCTTGAAATCAAAGAGCAGGATCTAGATTTAGAGTTACAACTATAGTACCAGCTAGTTTATAAGTGCTGGGCTTGGTCTCCCTGAGTCCACAATTCACAGTTTTATGAGGAATATCTGTTTTCCTTTAAAGGAAAAATCTCATATACTCTAAGTAATTTATAGATATCTGATCTAATTGAGAACAAATTTAAACAAACGAATAGCTGGAGAACTAGGAGGCAGCATACTCCCTAGTATGGAAATTGTGCATATATAGACAATATTTAAAATTGGTTTGTGCTAGAAGAATGATATATCTTGCGAATAAAGAACATCTTTCAAAACAGATCAGAATATCAACATGTAAGTGTTATTTGTTAAGTCATAGCACAATGAAAAAATAATACTATTAAATTTTCACCATCTAATTTTGGGGAAAAAATTGAAATTTGTTAACTTTATTTTCCAGTTTATTCTGAACTGTCTAGTCTTAACTGTGTTTTCAATAGTTTCAGTAAATGCCTTTTCTTGGCAGGTTTGTCACATGGTTAATATAGGTGTAAACAACCCAAGATGGGCTTGAAAATTACCTTCACAGTCAATGTGGTTTGGATATTAATGACGACCCTTCCCGTACTTAAGTTAATTTAAAACTGTTATGAATATACACATGATTAAAGAGAAACTAATTTTTGTGTTAACACATTTGTCTCCCTTGTTGAATTCACATAGTGGAGATATATATATATATATATATATATATATATATATATGTAGGTCTTTAAATATATTCATGATTGAACTGGTGTTTCTAAGGAGTTGTCTGACGCTCATGTTCACAGGTGTCAGTGCTGTGGTCATGCTGATAACTGTGACACGAGAAGCCAGCCCTATAGATGCCTCTGCTCTCGGGAAAGTTTCACTGAAGGACTTCATGTGAGTTCTCTGTTTATGCATGGAAATCTCAAAAAAGAGGGGGTGGGATGTTGAATATAAATTTCTTAAACTTGATTTGGTCTAATTTCTGGGTATGAATAAAAGTAAATTGATATGAACTTAAAATGTTAATTATTTCAGAAAACTTTTTCATAGAGAAAAATTAAAGCCATCAATAAATTTGAAAATTTCATTTAAAAATACTCTAAGGGAGAAATAACAACCAATACTAAACCCAGAGACTTTCTTTTTCCTTTCTTTTTTCATCTTTGTTTCATCAGCATTATCATGTTTATCATATTTTATGAAACAATTTTTAAGGTATCTGAATAGATGGCACTAAAAAAAAAAGGGTCACATTACAACACCTAAAGGGTAAATTTGTGCAAAGGTATATAGAGAGATCTTTATGTACTTGCATCAATCAAGTTTAATTCATTACTGATATCAGGAATTTTAAGCAGTTAATTTGAAAATCTACAGTAAAATTACTTAGAAATTACATTATTTTAGCTTGTCTATGATCAGCAGGGTAAGTTCCATAGTTGAAGTGGAAATTTAGCTACATCTTTAGGAATAAGAGGTAAATGAAAAAAATTTGAGAGAGATTTGTTAGAAATATTCAGCATAAACATCAGTAATAGCTCATATGAAAGAGGGTTACAGCAGCAGTAACAGTCATACCAAAAATAAAAGTTAAGAGTATGGAGTCTTCAGTAAATGGTGTTTGAAGCAATTGGCTGCCAATTTGTAAGAAAATAAAGTTCGAGGCCTACCTCACGGCATGTACAAAAATCTAGGCGCTTAAAGAATTAAGTGTAAAAATAACTGTAAATTTATTAAAATAATGATTAGAACAGTATTTCTAAATCTCAGGTGGGGGGTCTAGATAAGTGTAGCATATGAAATACACAAAAAACAAAGAAGCATATCAGGAGTCATGAAAAAATATTGACATAGTTTGTCATATAAATATTTAAAATTCTTAATAGTGTAAGGACTAAAATAACTATAGTGTAATGATAAGTGATGGGGCTGATAGAAAATATTTACATCATATTAACAGATAAAGATTTGAGAGCCCTCTAAAAAGGCAAAACACGCTGTTCTTCTACAACTACTGCTTACACTTCTGACACCAGATGCACGGGGTTTTTCTGCACAAAGCAATTCACTTCTCTGTGGACGCCAACTGGGTGTCCTACAATTTAATTCAATTCTGACACTAACTGGAATTATCACAGACCCCGTGGGTTTAGAGGTCAGTCCCACAAGAGAGCTCTCACTTTAGATGCCAGCTGCAAGTTGTGGGTCCCCAGGTTAACTACGACTTCGGTCTGACTTAGCTGCAAATTGGGAGTTCCCCAACCCCCTTTTTGGTTTGATAATTTACTAGAATGGCTCACAAAACTCAAGTAAATACTTTACTTATTAGATGACCATTTATTATAAAAGGATGCAACTCAAGAACAGCCCAGATGGAAGGGATGCATAGGGAAGATAAGGAGGAAGGGGCACAGAGCTTCCCTGTCCTCTCTGACCATGCCGCCCTCCCAGTACCTCAATGTGTTTATCAATCTGTGGGCTCTCTGAACCTCTTCAGCCAGAGTTCTTATGGAAGCTTCATTATGCATGATTGATGAAATCATTGGCCATTGGTGATTGAACTTGACCTCTAGCCCCTCTCCCTCCCTGGAGATCCAGAGATGGGGCTGAAAGTTCCAACCCTCTAACCCTGGCAACCAGCCCCTGTCCTTAGGGTGTTTCCAAGAATCACCTCATTAAAATAAACTCAGGTGGGGTTGAAAGGGACTTGTTACGAATAAAAAAAGATGCTATTTTACCTTTTTGTTCTGGAGCTATTTTAGGAACTGGGGACTGAAACCAAATATTATAACAAAATATGTCCCTATCATTCTTATCAGTTAGGAAATTACAAGAGTTTTAGGAGCTGTGTGCCAGAACCCAAAAATATAATATATTTTATTATGTCACAAACCCTAATACACAAAGAACACTTTAAGAATAATTAGAAAAATAATAAATAATAATAATAAGGAGCAAATATGTTAACAAGTAGTTTACAAAGAAGAACTGACAATTTTCAACAAACACATGAAAGGTTACCCAACCTCAGTTTTAATTAGAAAACTGCAAATTATAATAAAATATTGTTTTTAACCTATCAAATTAGCAAAAAGTTTCAAAACTGGTAACATTTAGATTTGTGAGAATGTGAACTTTTTATATATCATTGACGGAACTACCAATTGGTACAAAAATTTTGGAGGATAATTTGGCCATATGTATATTAAATTAAAGTTGTAAATACAATGAGTTACATTATGTAGTTGTCATTCTAAAAAGTAATTCTGCATTGACAAGAGTATGGAATGGTTGTATCTGTATCTTTTGTTACATAAATATGGGATTATATGTTAGTGTATTTTAGCTTTTAAAATAATAGCACTGTCTCTTGACTCCTGTATGACTTGTGAGCTTCCCTGCCTTCTAGATCTTTCCCTGACTTGTGTTTAGTTAGTCAC
This sequence comes from Eschrichtius robustus, assembly GCF_028021215.1. Classification (NCBI taxonomy): domain Eukaryota; kingdom Metazoa; phylum Chordata; class Mammalia; order Artiodactyla; family Eschrichtiidae; genus Eschrichtius; species Eschrichtius robustus. The sequence goes on from NC_090826.1 coordinate 174,350,031, forward strand.
TTCACTTCTCTGTGTAGTTTGTTTTAGAATTTCATGGAATATCTTGTTCTTTAAAAACCATCTGTAAAGGATTTGGCAAACTCCATTTCTGTCTTCTGAGATTCTTAACCTAATCTAATTTGTTTTTGACTACAACATTAGTGCATATAGATCAATGGCAAGAATATTATCTAAAATGCAGGCTTCCTCTGGCACATTTAGGATGTAGTGCTGATCTTCAGTTTCAACTCATGGTCTTTGATTTGGTTACAGCCACCTTTCTTTCTATGTGCTCAAACCAAAACTTTCATGTTCTAATTCAGAGGCCCCTTTGAACTTTTTCTCCACATCATTGCTTTATACTGCTGATCTTTTTATTTATGCATTTAGTCTTCCCCATTAGTTGATAATCCCTCTGAAAGAAGGAATCTTCTACATTTTTTGGATATCTAACACTGGAGGCTTTGAGTTTGATTTGATTAGTATATCATGAAAACAAATCTTTTGAAAAAGCATTGATTTTAATGTTTCATTGTATGGCTTATCATATTGTCGCAGAAAGGAAATTAATTGGATTAACTTGATTGACTCACTCTTTATTCAGCCATAATTGTGTGTTTAAATTTTGGGGATTTTGATTTGTTCTTGATTTTAAAGTGACATTTATTCGGTTTTTCTTAGTGTCTTCTCCTTTTAATCCTTTAAGATAGACACTTCTTTCCTGGCAGTCAGTGATTTCTTTCATTAACCTCACCCTTCCTCTCCAAACCTACGAATTACCTAATTAAAAAATGCTCTGGGATGAATTGAATAGGGCACTTTGATCTGAATCTGTCTAGTAAATGCAAACTGAGGACTGGCTAATACATTCATTTGATATGTTGTTTTCTGAGCTTCTCTTGCTTTATTTTGACTAGTTAGTTCCTCTCCTCCGCCCTCACCCCCATCTCTCTTCCTCTTCGTGCCTCATCCCATTTTTTCCCTTTTCTCTCTCTTTAACTGCTCACAGTTAAGTGATTGATATTTTATGATTCTTGCGTGATTTCATGCTTCCCCTTAAAAATAGAGCCATTAAATGAATCACGGCTTATGATTGGTTTCAGAAGTCAAGTTGGGATTTTCAGACTTGGTCTCAGGTGGTGACTGTTGGATTATGAACTAGTGAAATAATTAACTATAATTTAGGTTGAGAATATGTTTTAATGCTTCTTGTTTCGACACTAAGTGCCTTTTGGAAACAAAAGTTTCAAAGTTGACTTTTCTGTTATTTTCCTCCTGTCATATTTTGATAATTCATGAATGTAGCCATAAATAAAAAAGCAACAAGTATCATTCACTTACCAAAGTTTGGCAAATGCAGCTGAAGGGAAAAAATAGACTGTTAAGTTGAATGATTTCTCAGTCTTATGATATTTTCAACGGTGTGTTGAAAATAAAAAATGATTTTATAAAGCATTCATAGCATGAGCTTCTCTTTTGTTATCATTCTAGATATTTTAATACATGTGGGACTTAGGTATCTGAAAAAGTTGTCTTAAAATAATTTGAAAATATATTTATTCAAATGCTTTTCACGTTGTTCCACTTTTTAAAATAATAAGTTTTGGTATAAGCCATTCATATCCTATTGGAACCAATGTTCTTTTTAAAGATCTGGACATAATCCAAAAAGAATGTCTTCAATTTCACAGTATTATGCTAGCCATTAATAATATTACTCAATAAACAGGGCTTTTGTGAATTATATTACAGCCATTTGGTAAACAGATGAAAGCATAAGACTTGAGAATATGCCAGTTCTGGGCAATTGTCAGTCCTATGAGAAAGTGTTTTTAGTGGAAGTGAAAATGAATGAAGTCGGGGGAAAGGAATGGAATGGTGAATTCAGAAGCAAGTTCATATATGTAGCCATTCTAGAGAATTTTCTGTATGAAACATTCTTTAGTTGTTTATAAAGTTGATGTTAGGAACTGGTGGTCCTCAGGTGGGAACAGTGTTTAAATAGTTTTCTTTTTTAATTTCCAACAAAAGTTTTCACTTTTCTTTCTTTCTTTTTTTTGGTTACATCTCAGAGTTCTCTTAATTAGAAAGTAGTCCAATACTATGCCCATGTTCCCCATGGCAACAGTTGGCTAATTCAGGGTAGCAATTACCATCTTCAGAGCATTATCACTCTTCAGTTGCTGCTAAATTTACTACTGTCCTTAGCTTTATATCTAGGTGACCTCATTCATGTTAACTACCTGTCTTCAGACACTTTTACGCTTCTGAACCCTAAAAAACAAAAACTCACTAATATTGAGACTTCCACGAGTAGCCAGAATACGTGATTAATTATTTTGGGTATAGCTGGATTGGCAATCTATTTCATAGCTCCTATTTATTTTGTCCATTCATAAAATTATAAAACTAACAAATAACCAAAAACAACTCAAGAAAATCTATTACCAAAAACACCACTGATTCTAAGATGAACTTAAAGCCACACTTAACTTTTTCTTAAACGTTTTGTGAAACCTAAAGCATTTATCTGCGGGAGGCTCACTGACTCTCCTCAGTGCTGTTGGACTGGGAACTCTGACATATTTTGGTATGGTATTGGCAATCTTAAGGCTTTGACTTTAATGTATTATGTATGCAATAAATAAGAATGGCATATTTCATTAATAGAGAATAATTTTTGCATACTGTCACATTTCTTCCCTCCAAATGACTGAAGCAGTGAGTAATTAATTTACTGGTCCATTTTAGGATTAATCTATGGAAAAACAAATCCCAACAGACTGGATACTATTCAAAAACTTTTGAGCAGAGTTGAATGTTTTAAAGTAGGTTTCAGGATTACATGGCATTGAACTTGCATGGATCATATGATTGTTGATACTGTTTTTTAAAACTTTTTTTTTTTTTTCAGAAATTCACGTTCTTTTATTTATTTATTTATTTATTTATGACTGTGTTGAGTCTTCGTCTCTGCGCGAGGGCCCCCTCCAGTTGCGGCAAGTGGGGACCACTCCTCATCGCAGTGCGCGGGCCCCTCACCATCGCGGCCTCTCTTGTTGCGGAGCACAGGCTCCAGACGCGCAGGCTCAGCAATTGTGGCTCACGGGCCCAGTTGCTCCGTGGCATGTGGGATCATCCCAGACCAGGGCTCGAACCCGTGTCCCCTGTATCGGCAGGCAGACTCTCAACCACTGCGCCACCAGGGAAGCCCCGATACTGTTTTAAAATGAGTAATTTTATTTTATTTGGACAATTATTTTCACTTATATGTATTTTTAGCTTAAATAATTTTTTGAGATAATTGTAAATTCATATACTAGTGTAAGAAATAATACAAAGAGATTTCTTGTCCCCTTTACCAAATATGACCCATGGGAACATCTTGCAGAACTACTGTTTTTTCTTTTTAAATCAACTTTCTTGAAGTATAATTTGCATACAATAGAATATACACATTTAAAAATGTATAATTTGATGAGTTTTGGCAAATGTGTCCCCTCGTGCAATAACCACCATGATCAAGATACAGAATGTTTTCCTCTCCCCACTCTTTTGTACTCCTTCGTAGTCAATGTCTCCCCCCAAACCTCAATCCCAGGAAACCACCAATCTGTTCAATGTCACTGTAGATTAATTTTGCCTGTTCTAAAATTTCATATCATGGAGTTATTCAATATGTGTTATTTTGGTACATAGGCTTTGTCGACTTAAAAAATGCACAACATGAGAGTTGTGAGTTAAGTTTTATTTGGGGCAAAATGAGGACTGCAGCCCGGGAGACAGCATTTCAGGTAGCTCTGAGAAACTGCTCCAAAGAGGTAGGGGGGAAGGTCAGTATATATGCGATTTTGCTAAAGTGAGAATACATGCAGTCAAGCACATATTTTTTTACAGAAGGTCTCTGCTAGTCACGAGGAGCAGACATCACCGTGAAGGATTTTAGTGCTTTTCTAGATATGAGGAGATACAAGAATTGGGCTCATAAAATTGGCTCCTGAAAATATCTATCTGAAGACCTGTTCTGCCCGTTTTTCCCAGAGCACAGAGGGCCTCACTGCTGCTCTCCACCTGAACTCCTTTCGGGGGGTGTTGAAAGTCAGCAGCTGCAGCAGCACGTAATTTAATCCTTGTGGAGGTAGATGGCCAGTGCCCACGGCAAGTGCCAATTTGTCGTTGACAGCTTCTACATCCCATCCCCACAACTCCTTTGTACCTTATGGATCATTTCCTAACTAGTCGTATTATTAGCTTTATTGTAATAAAGTACCTCTGGTTCACCTGCTCAGGAAGTCCATTATAACTATCAAAAAATATGTGTTAAGATCATAGGGGCAGAATACAACCTAGAAATTGGAAGCTTGTGTATGGAACTAACTAGTCTATGTCAACTAACATGGTGGTATAGCTACCATATAGGTCTTATTTCTTTTCTCCTCCTGTCTGTTACTTTCTTTACCTGTTCTAAGGGTTCAAGTATTGATAGAATCTAGCTTTAAGAAAAGTGTTATCCGTTGAAACTTGCATCCTTAGAATTTTTCATTTTAATAGCTGCATGCACCTTTCAAGGGCTCTGGGCCAAGAATGATGCGCTGACCACTGCCTCTGCCAAGCACTGGCACTTTGTTGGCTACTTAACTAGTCTTTCATCATCGTGTGACATCACTGTCTGCAGGGGTGGTCAAGCATTCACAGAGCAATTTATTAGGAACCATGAATACTTCCCTTATTCTGTGGCTCTGATTTGTGACCCTTTTATAACATTAATCATGGATTTTAGGAATTTTAACTAAAATCAAACCCTTAGTATGCATTTTTGTTAGTATTATAAATAGCAGAGCCAGCTTAAAGCATTTTATATAATAAACTTTCCTACCATTCAATAATTTGAGTGGTGCCAGCGTCACACTCTACATTGCTTTTTATGTAAATGAATATTTCCTGTTATTTGAGAGAGTGTATTCCTTTAGAGCACTGAAGTCCAGAAGTATGAGTCATCATGACTAACTTGTGTCATATTTTTATTACACATCGAGCTTTATGACTACTTATGTTTTCTGTTTGCTCACAGAAATTTTTTACTCTAAATGTATTTCATTTTATACAATAGTTTTGTAACACTAATGAATTAATTCATTTTCATGTAACTAGTATTCTGGCAGTTTGTATTATAGAATCTCCATTAGATGTACATTTAGTGAGTCAAGGTCAAGAATTTCATTTCCTATGTGACACGTGGATGATATTATTAATCTTTGAAAAACACTTATACTTCTTTCCCTGAGATAGGTATATACATAAATGTCTTTAAAATGCAAGTTTAAAACGTGAAAAAGAGGTTAGGATCAAGGGGATAGATTGTGACAGCTTTATAGAAGAAGTAAATAGAGATGATGAACATATACAAATGAAGAAATATGATATTTAAGGGGATAAGGGTAAATAATTGTCCAAAGCTAAGGAATGGCATGATTCTTCTGAATCCTAAGTAGACTATGAAAAAAATACATAGGTAAGATATAATGAATCTGATGATCATCAAAGACCAAGAGTAGATACTAAAAAGTAACCAGAGAAAAAGATAAATTATTTATAGATCTGAATTTATAAGAAATGTGACATTGGATATCTCAATCCACAGTAGAAGCCAGAAGACAGTGGAATAGTACAATACCTCTGAATTGCAAAGAGAAAGTAACCAACAAACCTAGAATTGTATTTGTAGCTAAACTATCAATTAACAACAAGGGAGAAAAAATACATTTTTGTCTAACCAAAATTTATCAACTTTACCACCAGTAGATTCACTAAAAGAATTTTTAAAGGCTATACTTCATAAAGAAATATAATGATTTCAGAAAAAAAGCCCTGATATGCAAGAAGGAATTATAAGCAAGTGAACCAGTAAATATATATAAGCTGTATTAAATAATAACATTGTTTAATAATGATATATTTAATAATAAATGTAAACTCTATTAATAATAGCATTACAGATGGTGGAGTGTATAAAATAGCAAGATACTCCTAAAATGGACATTAAAATACAATTAAGGGAAAGGAAAATATTCGACTCCAGCCCCCTCTAGTCATCCTGCTGTGTCTAAGGGGTCAGACTGAGGAACTCTTGCACACTCATTAAAAGCCTGAGACCTAATTATATAGGGCTGTTGAACACTTCCCCACACCCCACACCTTAGACCACATCACTAAAGGCCTATTTTTATGGAGTTCCTTTAATCCAGTACATAATGTGCAGTTTTCAAAAAAAAATTAAAAGGCGTACTAAAAGACAAAAAGTACAGTTTAAAGAGACAGAGCAAACTTCAGATCCAGATTCAGATATAGTAGAAATGTTGGAATTATCAGATTGGAAAGTTAAAACAACTATAATTAATATGCTACAGGTTCTAATGGGAAAATGATATAATATACAAGAACAGATGGGTAATGTAAGCAGAAAGATGGAAATTCTAAAAAAAAAAAAAAAAAAAGAAAAATGCTAGAGATCAAAAACACTATAACAGGAATGAAGGATGTCTTTGATGGATTCATTAGTAGACTGGACATGGCTGAAGAAAAAATCTCTGAGCTTGAGGATATGTCAATAGAAATTTCCAAAACTGAATAGCAAAGAGAAAAATGATTTAAAAAAAAGAATATCCAAGAACTGTGGGACAGTTACAAAAGATATAATATATGCATAATGGAAATACTAGAAAAAGAAGAAAGAAATGGAAAAGAAGAAGCAATAATGACTGAGAATTTCCCAAATGAATGTCAGACACCAAACCACTAATCCCGAAAGCCTGAGAACACCAAAATAAATTCCAAAAATTTACACCCAGGTATATCATATTCAAACCACAGGAAATCAAAGATAAAGAAAAAATCTGAAAAGAAACCAGAAAGAAAAAACAAAAAAAACCTAACCTATAGAGGAACAAAGATAAGAATTACTTCTGACATCTCAGAAACCATGCACACAAGGAAAATTAAATATTTCAAGTGTTGAGAGACACAACCCACCAACCTAGAATTCTGTAACTTGCAAAACTATCCTTCAGAAGTGAAGGAGAAGTGAAAACTTTCTCAAACAAAATTGAGGGAATTTGTTGTCAGTAGACTTGTTTGCAAGAAATTCTTCAGAGATTTCTTCAGAGAACAAAGAAGTTCTTCAGAGAGAAGGAGAATGATATAGATCAGAAGCTTGGATCTACATAAAGAAAGGAAGTGACTTAGAGATGAAATAAGTGAAGATAAAATAAAACATTTGATTTTCTTATTTTAATTGATCTAAAAGATAACAATTTGTTCAAAATAATAATTGCACAATATATTGGATTGGCCAAAAAGTTCGTTTGGATTTTTCAGTAAGATCGAAAACCTGAATGAACTTTTTGGCCAACTCCATACTTGATGATTATAGCTTATGTGTTAGCGAATCAAGTGGCAACAATGATACAAGGGACAGAAGAGAGGATCCAGGGGTGCTTTGTTTTGTTAAAGTACTTATTCTACCCATGAAGTGGTGTAGTGTTATTTGAAAGTGGACTTAGATTAGTTGTAAATTATTGTAAATTAGTTGGAAATGTATAATACAAACTCTAGGACATCCACTTTTTTAAAAAGTAAAAAAAAAAAAAAAAGGATAATTGATATGCTGAGAAAAGAGAGCAAATGGAATCACATCAAATCCACAATTAAAACAACAAAAGGCAGAAAGAGTGGAAGATAAAAGAAAGAGTGGAAGAATCAAAGAATGAGGGCAATGAATAGAAAAAAGTAACAGATACAATAGGCATTACTCCAAATATGTCAGTAATTACTTTAAATATCAATGACCTAAACATCAATTAAAAGAGTTTGTCAGAGAGGATCAAAAACATGACACAGCTATATGTTGTCTACAAGAAACCCACATTAAATATAAAGACACATATAGATTAAAAGTAAAGGAATGGAGAAAGATATATCATGTTAACACTAATCAAAAGAACACTAGAGTAAATACTGAAATATTAATTTCAGACAGAGCACAGTTAAGAGCAAGGAAAATTATTAGTGATAAGATGGGGTATTACATAGTAGTAAAAGGGTCAAGTCTACAAGGAGACATAACAATCCTTAATGTGCTTGTGCCTAACAACAGAGCATCAAAGTACACAAGGCAGAAGCTCTGATAGAAGAGGAAGTACCAATAGATGAAGTCACTGTCATAGTTAGGGTCTTCAGCACCCCTCTCTCAGAAATGGGCAGATCCAGTAGGCAGAAAATCTGTAAGGGCATAGTTGAATTCAACAACACTTTCAATCAACTGGATATATAACTGAACACCTGTGGATTACTTTGTCCAACAATCGCAGAATATGCATTCTTCTCAAGCTCACTTGGAACATTCACTAGATTAACCACATTCTGGGCCATAAAACGCACCTGAACAAACTTAAATCATACAATGTGTGCTCTCAGACCACTTGGTTCCAACTGTGGGAGGATATTTTATAAGTGTATATAGGAGTACATATTTTGGTGTATCAGGCTTGAATATGGCTTAGTATGACACTGATTCTAGACTGTGAGATATGTACCTAAAACACAAACACACAAAGTTTGAAAATGTAAGAAAGCTGGCTTAAGCTATATTAATATTAGGTAAAATAGACTTTAAAAAGTTTTATTAGGGATACAGAGGTGCATTACATAATGATAAAAGATACAATTCTAAACTTATATGCATCTTATAGTATAGATTCAAAAGTACAGAGCAAAATTTGACAGAACTGGAAGGAGAAATTGACAAATCCACCATCAATATAGGTGACTTAATAATATCTCATTAGTAATTGATCAAACAGGCAGTCCAGAAATGAACAAATAAATAAGAAAAACCTTAGTAATTGAGGATTGAACTAATTTGAAGCCTAAACTAGTAGATTCCTGTGTCCAGCAATGAAAAAATACACATTCATGTCAAGATCATATGGAAAATTTATAAACAGTGATCATGCATTAATCAATAAAGATGGTCTTAACAAATTATATAGAATTTGTAATCAGAACACATTGTAGGCATTAACTAGTTTTCAGTGAATGACTGCATTGAGTCACTTCACCATTATGCAAATCATCAAGAAAAATAGAATAAGAGAATATAACCCCCAACTAAAATTATGAATCTTTTGTTAATCCAATAAAATTTTATTGAGTACTCATCTACTGAGCAATAGATTTACATCTCTGAGCAAAGCACAATTTTTATTCTTGAAGAGGTTTTTGCATTCTCTTAAGCATTGCTGGTGGGGATAGAAGACTCAACAGCAATTAATAAGTTAAATATACAGCATGCCAAGTTTTTATCTGAGGGCACAGACCTTTATTTTGAATTCTATCAATAGAAGTGAGGAGGCCAGGAAACAAAATCAGACAAAGGCAGTACAAAAAAGAAAATTTATAGATCATTCTCACTTGTAAACATAAGACTAAAATTTTAAAATAATAACAAACCAAATCTAGCTATTTATAAATACAATAAAATATAGTAGCCAAATTGTGTTTCTCCCAGGAATGCAAGTGAAATTAAATTAATTAATGTAATTTACCACATTAACTCGTGAAGGGAGGAAAAACATGCTCATTTCAATAGATTTGGAAAACAGCAGTTGACAACATATCACATCCATCTAGATTAATATTTTCAACACACTCTGAATTGAAGCAGACTCCCTTAACCTGATAAAAAAAAATCTACAGATTTCTAGAAACAACAGTGCACATAATTTTGGTTTCCTTTAAAGTCAGCAATAAGACAAGATTGTCTGTTATTCAACATATTTTTGAAGAATATAGCCAGTTAAATATGATAAGAAAAAGAAATAAACACTTAAAGAATTGGAAAGAAATAATTCCAACAGGCATATGAAAAGATGCTCAACCTGGCTAATTACTAGAGAAATGCAAATCAAAACTGCAGTGAGGTATCACCTCACACCACTCAGAATGGCCATAATCAAAAAGTCTACAAATAATACATGCTGGAGAGGGTGTGGAGAAAAAGGAACCCTCCTACACTCTTGGTGGGAAAGTAAATTGGTATAGCCACTATGGAGAACAGTATGGAGGTTCCTTAAAAAACCAAAAATAGAGTTACCATATGATCCTGCAATCCTACTATTGGGCATATATCCAGAGAAAAATTAATTTGAAAAGATACATGCACCCCAATGTTCATTGCAACACGGTTTACAATAGGCAAGACATGGAAGCAACCTAAATGTTCATTGACAGATGAATGGATAAAGAAGATGTGCTACATATATACAATGGAATATTAGCTGTAAAAAAGAATGAAATAATGCCACTTGCAGCAACATGGATGGACCTGGAGATTATCATGTTAAGTGAAGTAAGTCAGAGAAAGGCAACTATCATATGATATCACTTATATGTGGAATCTAAAAAAAAAAGATACAAATGAACTTATTTACAAAACAGAAATAGACTCACAGACAGGAAACAAATTTATGGTTACCAAAGTGGGTAGCACGGGTAGAGGGGAGATAAATTAGGAATTTGGGATTAACATATATATGCTATTATATGTAAAATAGGTAACCAACAGGGACCTACTGTATAGCACAGGGAACTATAGTCAATATCTTGTAATAACCTATTATGGAAAAGAATCTGAAAAAGAATATATACATGTATGTGTATATATATATATATACATATATCAATACATATAACTGAATCACTTTGCTATACACCTGAAACTAATACAACATTGTAAATTAACTATAATTCAATAAAAAATATTTAAGAGAAATAATTGAACTGCCAGTATATGAAGACAAGATGATTCGGTCATAAGATGCCAGAAAACTCGACAAATTATTAAATATTAATGAGTTCAGTAATCCTAGATGTAGGATGGATTCATGGAAATCAATTGCCTTTTATATAACAAAATAACAGATAGGAAGCTTAATTTGAAAAGAGATACTAATAGGAATATCCAAAGGAAAACCTACCAAATGATGTGTATGGTGGAAACATTACTGAAAAATATTTAAAAGACCTAAATTATTGGAGAACTACACCATGCTTATGTTGAGGAAGATTTAATATAACAGATGTCAATTCTCCCCAATCATAATATAAATTCAGTTTAATTCTAATCAAAATATTACAACAGATATTTTTTCTGTGACTTGACAAACTTATTCTAACGTAAAGATGATTAGAGGAGTGAAAACAGTGGAAATAAATTTGGGGAAGATAGTGGCAGGGTCTTGCCCTTTGCAATATTGTCTTATTATGAAGATAAATAACATTTTTCCCTTGGAAAATATGGGATACGCCACTGATGTCTTATTATGAAGATAAATAACATTTTTCCCTTGGACTTTTGGACACATGAAGCACAAACTAACAAAGGAAGAGATTGGTAAATGTGGCTATGTTAAAAGTAGAAACTTCTAATCATCAAAAGCTACCTTTTTAAGAAAAGAGAAAGACTACAGACTAGCAGATGATATTGGCAAGACAATGCATATAACCAAGGGAACTTTTAAATCATACAAACTAATTGAAAAACTTACCAAATTAATGAATGGGTAATTCACAGAAGAGGCCAGAAGTGGCAACTTAAATGGTCAATATACATATGAAAACATCTGAACCTTTACTGGTTATTGATAAAGTAACCAAAACTATGAGATAACGGTTTATACCCATGAGGTTGGTAAAGATGAAAAAATCTGAAAATTTCAGATGCTGACAAAGATGTGAATTACGTACTGAGCACTGATATGCCACTGATGGGAAGGTGCCACCACTGTGGAAAAACAATCTGCAAATATTTAAAGAAATACAGCAGTGGATATGAATGAATTTAGGTATTGTGTCAACATTAGACTTCTCAAACAATGGAGTGCAAAAAGCTTGTTTTAGAATAATACATACAGTATACCATTTATGTAAAATTAAAACCATGTAGAACAATACTATGTTACAAGTAATACAAAAATATAAAGTATAATTATCAAGAAATACTTGTGAATGAATATTACTAAATTCAGATGTTATTGGTAAGGTGAAATGTATACGGCATTTTATTTTATTTTCGTCAGGTGGTGAATAAGGAACACAATTATTTGCTGTTTTTATAAATTTTGCATGTCTTAAATATCTCAACATAATTTTCCTAAAATATAATAATTTGATTTATTAGTCTATTAGGAACATATTATCTATGTTAAGTATTCTTGCTATCGGTAAAGACAGTGGAGGTGGTGCTACTCTCTTCAGCATGGAATCACCATTACAAAATTAATGATTACTGTGTACCCTTATTGTTCTAATGTGAAGCTTCATCCTTTGCTCTCTTCATTTAACAAATATTTATGAAATGCCTTCTATATGTAGAACCTTATGCTAGAGTACAACCATAAAATCTTGATTATAGGTGCAAGTATTTGAAAATATTGAAGGACTTTCATTTATGAAATTCAAAAAAGATTCCCTGGAAGACACTAATTACTATAATACATGGAGATGACTTTAACACAAACAAGTGATTCAGGCTGACAGTTTGTAATTAACAAATAATATAAATATTGTTGACATTTTAAATCTTAAAAGGAAAAATTAAATGCAGCTATACTAATAAAAGGATTTTTAATTTACTAATCTAGTACTCATGTCTAGCACTAGATAAAATTTGGAATGTAAGTTGGCTTTATATCCAAATAGTAACTCAAATGCATTTTTATGTCTACTCATTAAACTAAACGACAGAGATAATGGATTATGCTTCTTAACATATGAATCCATATTTTGTATTACATATATTATTTGGAACAGTTGCATGTAAAGAACATTTTTAATATAATCCATTTCTTTTTCATTAAGTTTCTTTTCAAAATATGCAGTTTATACTATACAAATGTGTTATTTACTCCAGGCCATATTTTCTGGCCTATAAACAGGGTTAAATTATTATATTACACAGTGGAATTGCTTTGGCTTGGCCACTACCCACAAACTTGAGCAAATCTTAAAGTCCTCCTTCTGGACTCTAGGGGGAACCTGTTGTATCTTCACATGTGTCTTTTTAGTGCACTGAGCAAGTCACACAATAAAAAGAAAGAGGGGAAAAACAAAGAACAGAAAGCTCAAGGGAAAAATCAAATATCAAACACCATCAGTATTCAAAATTAATGAATAAAACTCCGGGGCCCATCATCCAGGTGCTTCTGCTTCATTCAACAACTAGCCATAGTTAGATGGTCTGTATTCACAAATCACATGGTAAAGAACCCTGTGCTTAAAAGTACATAGGCTATCAGTTATATTTATACAGAGATGATGTGTAGAACTGAATCAGTTGTCTGAATAATTTTGCCTACAGTCTACTTTTGCAAGTGTAGATTTTGTTTCACACATTATTAAAATTTGTTTTATTGGATGATTTTCTAATCCTCCATTGCACAGTGCCTGTAGAGGTACAGACAAGGCATTGCATGAATTAGAAAGTTTCTAAAAGTAGCCACCACATATCAATAGTTGAATTGCCAGACAGGCTTTGTATATTAAGTATTCACAATCATTGTATTGCCACCAATGTCTGATCAGTATTGTCGAATAGTATTAATAGTTATTTAATTGATGCTGTTAATTTTAGCACTTAGAAAGCAGGTAAGTACAATTTTTCTGTGGGCACTTTAATTATATGAGAATTTCTAACTAGGGGAAAGATAATTACTGAGAAAGGAATATATCATTGAAGGATAAATACATGAACATTTCTGTCTTCTCAATGGTGAAGCATGGTAATTGTTTTAAATTTGCTAGTTAAGATTACATAGTAATCCATAGGTAAAATTCTGCAGGTAAAATATTGCATTTACCTTTAAACCTTTTATGTTACTATTTAATTAAATACCGCATGTACTAAGGTACCATCCTGCAGCATGTTATAAATGTAAGCAATCTATTAGGTCATTCCTCCATACATTCATGCATTTATCAAACATATATTGATCACTTATTGTGTGCAAAGCATTCAGCCATTTTCTGTCTAGATTCTCTCCAGAGTTGGAAGTTTTAGCTATGCTTCCACACCCATCCCACCCAATCTATCATGATGATAAATTAACAAGTTTGTGTAACAATACCTTTATGATTGGAACGTTAGAGATACCTGGAGAAACTTCTATTGGAAAAAATAGTTACATGAGTACACTGAAGTTTTTATGTTTATAAAGGTGATTTCTCTATCAAGTAGACAAAAGAAATTACACGAAATTGCATCATTTGAAATACAACTACCACTACATTCGAAGGAAAGAGGAAGTTGTGAATAGGGCCTGAGGACAATTATTATTATTAGAGATTTAAGACTCTTAAAATTTCCAACCTACTGTCTGGCTTCTACTGATGAGAAAGGAGTAATTTACAGACCTTCCAAAGATCTCTAATTCATTTAGGCCATTTGGGAATAGTGTAACAAATAACCTCTTTTAGCTCAGTAAGTAGTACTATACTGACTAAAAAGTGAGCAGTTTATAATCTCTCACTTTGAAACAGATTGCCCTGCTTCCCTTCCCATAGAGGCAGGGGATGCCTACATACCTCTGAATTTTCCAGCCAGGAGTGGGGTGACTCCTAGTTTGAGTTTCCCGGGCTCTGCCATCCAGTTTAGACTCTGAGCCAAAGGAGGTAAGAATGGACATCTAGCCATAGTGAATCCACTCAACACCTCCCTCCCTCAGAGGTCATCTTCTATCCCTGGAGACAGTCTAGCATGGTGATTAGGAGCAAGGGCTATCTATCTACCTATGTATGTATGTGCATATGTATCTATCATTTGTGTATCTAAACTGAATACCTGCTATGTGCTAGGGCTTCCTCTAGGCCCTGGAAATATAGTAATGAATAAAAACCAACAAACTTTTCTGCCCTTAGAAATTTTTACATTCTAGTTTATACTAGTTGAAATTCTACTGGATGATTTTAGAAATTTATTCAATTTCTTTCCTATTCCTCAGTTTTCTTAGTTGTTAAACGGAGGTAATAGCAACTACTACTTCATAGGTTGTTGGAGAGATTTAGTCATCAAATACATAGGAAGCGCTTAGGCCTGACACCATAAGCCTTAGCTCTTCTTAGTACATGGGAAGCATTGCCTAGATAAAGACGTCTGTGGGCATTTTACTGTTGAGGGTAAAAAGGGAAATAATTTTGTCTCACTTTTGTTTTTTTTGCTAGAGCCAGGAATGAAAGAAATGAATTCACTGATAGAAATGAGCTTTCGTTGCATCAACCGTTCATTGATTTATTCACTCATTCATACATTCATTTGTTCATTCCCTCACCCAATAAACATTTATTGAGCAGTTACAAAGTTCCAGGCATTATGCTGGGATTCATTAGATCAATAAAATCTGGTTCCTGCTTAAGGAAGCTCAGAATCTAACAAGGACAACAGAGAGGTAAAGTACTATTATAATATTCTATGATAATTGCAGTGATTTTAAAAGTATAGACAAAATGCTGTTTTCTCTATGCATGCTTATGGAGATAAGTCAGTACCCATAGTTCTTCTTTGCACCTCTAAAATTTTAGCCTGTATGGTATGCACTAGACTTTAAAAAAAGGATTATTTCATTTATTTACCAGAATTGTGGCATTAACTACTCTTTGTAAATTTTCCAGATGTGATCTTTTAAAATGAACATTAAAAGAAGTTTTAATCTGTTTTTTGAAATCATTCAAAAACAAATTGTTCACTTCTTCGTTTTCTTAACCTGTGACTGTTAAAGACAAGTTGTTTTCGATGACTCATGGTCATCATTATGAACTTGAGCTTTCAAAGGGCATTGAGTCTGTTGGACGGTTGAGTCTGTTGAACTCTTCTGTTAGTAACTTGTGGGACGACCCCACCCACCTCCCATCTTCCCATGGCCTTTATGTATTTTTGGCTAAGAGGACATTTTCTTCCTTCCTTCAAAGACACATAATGAACATTTAAGATTGCTGGATAAGTGACTGAAGAAATGTGTTGCTGCTATAGTTACATTTTTGAAAATGGGACTATATGTATGTTTGTGCTTTTTCTGTAAATTTGGATCAGATTTGAAATATTGGCAATAGTAGATCAAAATTGAGACTGATGGGAGTAGAGTTGATAAAAGTGCTTTTGGACCTGTGGATAATCTTTGAAAGATTGTCTTTGCTAGTCTGTAATAGTAACAAAAGAACACTATTCCAGTTTAATGGTCCAGAAGAGAGAAATGTCATTGTGTAATATTAATACATAATGTAGTAAAATAAATGTCATCAGTGTCTTCTATATTCAATGATTATTCTATGATTTGTCTACCTGAACATGTCAAAGTATTTGGCTGCAACTTAGGGGAGTTGATTAGTAGACTTTAAGATGCTATCAGAATGAAAGCAATTAAATGAATCAGTTGATAAAGGTCCTCACCCTGATATAACCATTGTCTAACCTTATAATTTGAACAACCAGGGACATATCAGGGGGAATCCAGTTGGTACAGAAGAAACTGAAACATAATCAAAAGTGACAAGTGATCAACTGGAGATCGGGAGAACATTAGGTAGAAAAACATTTGGTTCAGAACCAAAATATAAGATATACAACTATTTCTAGATTTTAAATGAAACTTTAAAAGTCATTAACAGAAAAGATAGAAATAATTGTGAGAATTCAAACACTTACTCGTCATGCCCTTAATTATTATTTCTTCCATTTTGTCACGATTTTCTTTGTATTATCGAAAAGGAGTTGTGAGAAACAGAATTATAAGATGAAAAATGTAACAGTTTTATGAAATGTTGTAATAAAAAAATAGACTACAGAGTATTCCTTCTCTTTTATCTGTCTTTGTAAACCACATAAAATGATAAAAACACAGCTTCATCCTTAAGATCAGAGGCCAGAATGTGTGTCAAGGTGCCATAGTTGTGTATGTTTTAAATCAAACTTTAAAACAGAAATTTAAGCTGTCATTTCTCAGAATCCTTGCTTCTATATGTTAATCTCATCATTTTGAAAATCTTCTATCGTTTAAAAAACATATTCTGTTTACTGGTAATTCATGTACTCTTTCAGCCTACATTATGCTCAAAGAGAGAGTCATTTTCTCTGTAGTATCTTATTGAGCTGTGTGTAATTTAAAATAAGAACATTTTAATTTTCTTAGCTTTTCTTAGCAAAATGTTACATGCAAATGATACAAATAATGTATAATTTTCTTGTAATCATCCATGCAGTTGCATTTTATTTACACACAATTTTTAATACATTACTAATAAATGCACACTGTGGAAAGAAATAATGTTATAAAAAGTAAGTCATCTGTAACCCTACCGCCCCTAGACAACCTTGGCAAATAGTTTCCATCCTTTCAGATTTTTTATTATTGATATTCTACTAAAGAAATCTGTGTCATCTATCTCTGTCTTCTTAAAGTTGTATCTCTGTATTCATATTCACAGATGAGTCTACCTTTATCTAGAAAATAGGATTATACTCTACATACTACTTTTCACTTGGTTTTTAAATTCAAATTGTATTATAAATACTTATCTACACTTGTCCTTATGAATGGTTGCATTATATTTCTTTGAAGATATATGATATTTTTTAGCCATTTCTTTACTTTTGGACATTTATCTTGTATCCTTTTCTTTCCTATTATAAAGACCACATTATAAAAAAATTCTCTCTCAAATAGTTTTAAAAATGTACTTTTCTGAATTCCCAGTGGAATTGTTGGGTCCAGTGGAATGTACACATATGCTGTCCTGAAAGCTGTGGACAAACTCCCATCCTAGAAATATTGTCTGTACTGGCCCTTTCTACAAACTCTTGCACCCTAGTGTTAGAATTTTTTTTTTCCAAAAAAAATTTGAGAGTTGAAAAATGCTAGCTATGCTTGCTTTCTCTAGAAAAGACTAAAATATTACCAATATTTCTGTAGGTTTTTTATTGTCCACAAAAGGAAGGCTAGCCACCTAACAACTACTTGGTCAGACCCAAACCAACCCATTAGATTAGTGGCAAATTCCTCTTTGTTTTTAAACATTAAAGGAGCGAGGACTGTATCTTTAGAATATCAGTAAAGTATTTATTCCAGTATTATTTACAAAAAGACTTTTTGATAATGGCTTCTAAGTTGACAATAAGGATAAAATCTCAAAGGAATCTTTTTATATCACAGTCTAAAAGCATAAACGTTGTTTTCGTAAGAATATCAAAGGAATGCTTTTGCTGGATTCACTCCACTAGTTCATGTAGGCAACATCCCAAACTCCAACAGCCGGCAGTTGCTTTGTTGAAGACAAACTGCATCCGTAATCAGTGTGACAGGACCACAGGTTGCATATCATCACTTCCACTAAGTTATGCAAGAAAGCGTAACTTGAATAATATTAACACCATCATTGGGAGAGCACAGACGTCAATAAGAATACTTTTAAATGAAGTTAAAAAAAAAAAAATAGACTTCAGGCATTGAAGCAAAATTTTGCATTTGGCCAAGGTTTTGCAGTGGGATAGAGTTTTTAAAACATTGGGAACATTGGTTAATTGCATGGCTAATTGACCTGGGGAATAAAATGTAATAAGCGCATTTCTCTTCTCCAAAGCCAGGAGATCAGAGTGAGTATTCATCTATCCTTCTTATCCACACTTAGGGCTACTAGAAATGATATCCTGGTGATGTCTGATGGCTACTAGGAATGAAGTGTAGATGAGACCTCCTCAGTAGTTGTAGCTACAGATGATAAACCAGAAATGCATTTTGGTCATAAATTGCTCCTTGGTCCACTCTGTAGGCTACAACGTCTAAATCAGACCAGTACGTTTATGATCACAAAAATCCCCTATCAATGGTTGTAGACAATATATTACATAGGGACTGTCTTACATACTGCTGGTGTCATTTGAACTTGAGATCAACACCTCTGTTGGATTTTTTTTTTTTAAGTATTTATTTATTTATTTATGGCTGTGTTGGGTCTTCGTTTCTGTGCGAGGGCTTTCTCTAGTTGTGGCGAGTGGGGGCCACTCTTCATCGCGGTGCGCGGGCCTCTCACTATCGCGGCCTCTCTTGTTCGGAGCACAGGCTCCAGACGCGCAGGCTCACTAGTTGTGGCTCACGGGCCTAGTTGCTCCGCGGCATGTGGGATCCTCCCAGACCAGGGCTCGAACCCGTGTCCCCTGCATTGGCAGGCAGATTCTCAACCACTGTGCCACCAGGGAAGCCCCCGCCTCTGTTGGATTTTTACCCCGCTCGTCCTCCTCATTCCTCCTCCTGCATCTTGTAACTTCCAGATTTTGAAAGCATAGTATGTGCCAGGCTTTGTGTTGAACATTTTTTATTTCTTTAAAATTTTTATTGGAGTATAGTTGATTTACAATGTTGTGTTATTGTCTGCTGTAGAGCATTTTTAAAATATTGCCACTTATCCTCAGATTATTTTGAGTCAGTAACAGTTAAGGTGTTGTGTTACATTGCCTTCCTTTTAGAGATGAGGAATCTGAGATTCAGAGTTAAAGTAGACTCAGGGACTTATTGTTCAATGATAGTTTTCACATTACTTAACCTCTTTGATCCCCAATTGCTAATCTAACAATAAAGTAGTAGACAATGTTTACTGAGGGCTTATGATGTGACAGACACTCTACTAAGTACTTGGACTTCACAACATCTCTAAGAGGCAGGAATTATTACCCCCCATATTAGATGAGAAAAATTAGGCTTAAAGAGATAGAATTAATTATACAAAAACACAGGGCTAGCAAAATCAAGAACAGAAATCAGATGTGGGATACCATATAATACAAAGCCTAGAGAATTCAATGTAATAATTCATTTTAAATGCTTAATATAGTGCCCAGAACATAGAAAGTATGCAGTTCATGTTACTTTTCACAGTTAGTGGCAGTACCAATAATTGAACTAAGATGTCTGACTTCAGCCTATGCCTAATTTCTAACTTTTGACTATATAAAATAAAATTGATTTACAAATGGTTATTGCTGATGAGAGAAAACTTAAAGAGGTCAATTCCCCCACTTTTAATTTTTTTTGGCCAAAGACCCATAGTTGACAATACCCTACTGAATGCTACATATCTTTTACAAAATGTGTTTCATTTTATATTTTTAGGTGGTTTATTGCAAGTCATCAGATACCATGCAATTGTGAACACTTTATATAAACATTACTGTTTATTAATTGTTCCCATTGTACCCCTCTCTAAATTTTTTCAAGAATGATTTTGTTTGGAAATTAATATCATTAGAAGTGAATTTTCAGTTAGCACCTTAGCAATTGTCTGTTAAACTCCTACTGTGAGGATGACTACAGGAGTATAAAAATCAGTAAGTTGCATTTCCTGAAAGATACATGTAAGCAAACCAATCATTTGAGTTCAAAGTGGATAGGAGCAGGGTCAAGGTATTAATAGAGTGCAGGGAGAGAAGAGAAGAGGGACAGCTATCCAGCCCAAAGGGTTATAAATGATCTTGCGGAAAACAATCTTCTTCATTCCAAGACAAATATGATACCGATTTTTTTAATAGGCCAAAGTGTAAGCGTGCATACTTTATCAATAATTAGAATGCAGCCTTACCTGACATGAAAACTGACTTAATATTTACATTCTCATTCTCTTCTCTGTCTGTCTTTTTTCTTTTCCTCCTCAGCTAAGTAGAGGACTCAATGCGTTTACATACTAAACTTTTCAGCATACCATAAAAGAACAGCACATTGGACAATTAAGTTCTTATATTTTTTCTTTCTACGTTTAAAAATATTAAGGGAAGAAATTGTTCAGCCATGAACTAGTAGAGCAAAATAAATACTGGATAAAATGCTTTTGACTAGAGTTTGTTCCAATAATAATTATGAAATATGTCAAATAAACTGTTCTGAAATAGTAGATACTTATTGCAGAAAATAGAAAAAAGGAATGACATTTGTTGTCCAAAATATCAAAATAGTTTTAAAAAATGTTAACTAAAAAAAACAAAGGACTATTATTGTGAACATATGAGGAGACTTTTTGATACTTTATTTTACATGGTTTGACTCTTCTGGTTCCTAATTTATGTATGTGACTATGGAAAAAGTTGGGTACTTTCAGAAGTCACGTTAAGTATTTTACAGCCAAAAAAAAAAAAAAAGGTAAGAATGTACATATTTATTGGTATGTACATATTTATTTCAGATCTTATCTAGAATCAATCATAATTTAAATGCAGTGTAACTTGGCAAACTATAATAGGTTTTAGTGTACAAAATGAAAATTTGTTAATCATTCAGACATTGAAATTAATACAAATACATATTTATTCCTTATTAAAGTTTTAAGGTTTTATTTATTTTAATGTCTGTATAAAAACATGGAGCAATAGAATTTATGACTATAAATGCAGAAATCCTACATAACTTTAACCATTATTTACCATTATTATTTGCCATTAATGATGTTGAGTTTATTCTAAGAATGCAAGCATAGATTTTAATTAACCTGTTAACCTATAACATAATTTTTCAGTTCAATAGGTCAGTTGATTCAGAACATTTAATAAAATTGACAATATTTTGTTTTTATATAAAATCACCTTGTTTATTTTGGAATAGAGATTTCTCCTTTTAAGTCATAAAGATCATCTACCTAAAATCAATGGTCAACATCATTATAAAAGTTGTAATATTAAAGACATTTCCATTAAAGTCAGAAATAATACAAATACATCCACCGTCACCACTATGGCATACTTATTAACTATGGTGCTAAAATTTTGGGCCAATAATGTAGAAATAAAGTAGAAAAAGAAAATAAAATATAAGTATATATTGAAAATTATGAACTAAATCCTCACTATTTGACAGGCAAAGATAAATGTACCTAATATATGAAAAGATATTTAAAAGCAATAAGAAAAAATGAATATGCAAAATAAAAATGAGCAATTTTCTCACAAAAATATTATATTTTATCAAAACTAGATGAAAAATGTAAAACCTTACTAGTAATCAACAACATACATACTGAAACAGTGATTGACACTTTTCTAAAATCAAAATAGTGAAGAGATAATCATAGACTTTAGATGGGCAGAACACAGGAAAATGGACATTCTCAGATACTACTTGTGGGATTATAAATTAGTTTAATTTTTCTAGAAGAAAGTGGTCATATTTCACAAAATCGTTTAAAATATTTACATTCTTGTGATATAACTTTATCACTTATAATTTTGTTAAGGAAATATCCACAAGAAAAACAAAAAATTAGAAGAAGCAAAGAGTTTCTGCTGTAGTTGCAGACTGGCTAAATAAGTTATTTTATGAATATGATAAATAATGCAATAAAATTCATGATATTTAATGATAAGAGACTATGTAATAGTATGGGTTATATGTGTGTTTTTGTGTATTCTTAAATTTGAGAAAAAGGAAAAAAATACACATTTATAAGTTTTGAAAAAAATCATTAAAATATTGTAGCTTATCATTTGGCAATTGAATTATCAGTGATTTTAATTTTCTACTTCATTTATTTTATGAAAGGGATAGTATTACTTTTATTAAGTACATAATTATGCTAAAATTTTACCACAGTTCCCATGAATAGTTCCTTAATCTATGGAATAAATTTTGCTTTGTCCATAAATTGTATGTATATTAGATGCTAAACGCACTAATTAAAAAAATTTTCTAGCTTTAATTGATCCAGTACATAACAGGTCTGCTTTAGTTAAACACCAATCCTCTAAAAACATGGTTCAAATATTAGTTATCATGGTATATTACCTGTAAGTAATTTCATAAAATACAAATTTTGCTGCTGGCTTGTCAGTCTACAAATTATATATATAACTGTTGCACATCATGATCAGTGACCAATCATGCAGCTTCTTTCACTCTATTGGTGACTGGTCAGTGCACATCCATTAATCAGTTCATTCACAGAGAAGCTTGTAGTGGTCTAGCCTCTTGATAAACCCATGTGACATTTTGTAAATATGAATATTCAAAAAAGAAGAATTGGCCAACAAAGATGGAAAGAAAGAATGTTTTGGGAGTGAAATTTCAATTAAATATTTCTTTTTAGAGAACAAATAGCTGATCACTGTCATCATTTGGAATACTTTATATATGCAGCCAGGGCAACTTAATAAATGTGAATTTAGCATAAATGAGGACATTGGTTGTGATGAATAGGTAAAGATGTCCTAGAGGAAATGATGCCAACAAAAACTTTACATTAAAGGAATCTCAGAGATATTGCACGTCAGTGAAAACACAAACATGAAAATGATGGAAGCAGGCTGATCCATACTTAGAAAGGAGTATGACAATTCTCAAGGCTTAGAAAAGATGCTCAATATGGAAATTTACAGAATAGGAAAGCAAGCATTATTCAAGATACTGAATGATTTTTTACAAGGAAAATAATTCTCAAAGTTTCTAATATTAAATTACAGTTTATTAAATGTTAGTTTTACTATTTTCTATTTCTCTTTACCTTTGTAACTGATAGGAAGTTTTTACAGTTTTATCTTCACTTATCCTTCTTTGATGCTCTTCCTTTCTTTATGTATATCCAAGTTTCTGATGTATATTATTTTCCTTTTCTCTAGAAAATTTCTTTTAACATTTCTTGCAAGTAGGGTCTACTGGCAACACATTTTCACAATTTGTGTTTGTCTGACAAGTCTTTATTTCTCCTTCACTTTTGTAGGATAATTTTGCAGAGTACAGAATTCTAGGTTGGTAGGTTTTTTCTCTCAACACTTTACGTACTTCACACAATTCTCTTCTTGCTTGCATGTTTTCTGAGGAGAAGTTAGATATAATTCTTTGTTACTATATAGGTTAGGTGTATTTTAACTTTGGTTTCTCTTTCTGAATTTTTTCTTTATCTTTGATTTTCTGTAGTTTGAAAATGATATGCCTAGGTATAGTGGGGTTTTTTGTTTGTTTTTTGACATTTATCTTTCTTGGTGTTTTCTGAGCTTCTTGGATCTTTGGTTTGGTGTCTGACATTAAGTTGGGGAAATACTCAGTTATTATTGTTTCAGATATTTCTTCTATTCCATTCTCCCTCTCGTTTCCTTCCCATTATACATATGTTGCACCTTTTATAGTTGTTCCACAGTCCTTGGATTTTCTGTTCTGATTTTTCAGTCTTTGTTCTTTTTGCTTTTCGGTTTTTGAGGTTTCTATTGATAGTTCATCTAGCTCAGAGATTCTTTCCCCAGCCTTATTCAATCTACTACTAAGCTCATCAGAGGCATTCTTCATTTCTGGCACAGTGTTTTTTGATCTCTAGCATTTCTTTTTGGTTCTTTTGTAGAATTTCCATCTCTCTGCTTATATTGCCCATCTGTTCTTGCATGCCGTTTACTTTTTCCATTAGGGCACTTAGCATATTGATCATAGTTGTTTTAAATTCCTTGCCTGATAATTCTAACATCAACATCTCTGTCATATCTGGTTCTGATGCTTGCTTTTTCTCTTCAGATTGTGTTTTTTGCCTTCTGGTATGCCTTGTAATTTTTTTCTTGAAAGCCAGACATGATGTGCCAGGTGAGAGGAACTACTGTAAATAAGTTTTTTAGCAATGTGCTGGTGAGGAGTGAGGGGAGGGCAAGTGTTCTATAGTCTTATGATTATTAAATGTTAGTTTTACTATTTTCTACTTCCCTTTAGTTTTCAGTCTTTTAGTAAGCCTTTGCCTCTGGACTGTGAACTTCATGTGTGCCTCTTTTTCCCCTCTCCCCACCTCCCCTTTAGGTGGGACAGAGTGACTAGCGGGGGCTGGAGTTGAGTATTTCCTTTCTCTAGGTCTCTAGACTCTGGTTAACTAATTTATCCTGAGGCAGATATCGTTAAGAACAGAGTGCTCTGATGTACTTCAAAATGCTTCATTTCTTCTCCCTCTGCCAGAAGCACCTGGGGATTTTCCCCTGAGTTCATTTACTGTGAGAACCTGGTCAAGCTGCTGGAAGAAAATCTCACAGAATGCTGAGGGTCCCCTATAACTACACTACCCTGGAGTTTTCAACTATCAGACTTGTTCACAGTGAACTTCCAGCAATATATCAATTATAATTCAGATTTTCTACCCCAGCATTGGTTCCCATGGAAGTTTCTCCTAGTGAGTCTTTGATCCTATAGCTGAGACTCCCTTTATTTGCCTGTCTCTCCAATCCTGGGGACAGATGTTTGCCCTGTGTCCCCCACTTAGGGATCCAGGGAGAGTTGTTGATTTTTCAGTCTGTTCAACTTTTTATTCTTTGTTATGATGGAGTGGCAATTCCAAGTTCTTTACTTGTGGAACCAGGACTTGGAAGTCAAGCTTTTAATGTTTTCACAAAAAATTTCAGATTGTGGAACAATCATAATTTTCCCCATTGGTTATTAAGATCACTTTACATGGTTTCAGCTTGCATTGTCACTTTTACAATTCTGCACTACCATGACTGTGATATGATAATTTCTGATTTATAAAACACTTTTAAAAATACAATAGTTGCTGGCTTTCAACTCTTTGATATTAGCTTTCTATCTAGTGAAAGTGCCGGATATGTAAATAAGAAGAAACAAAGCACAACTTTATATATTTATCATTCTGATATTACTTTATTGTTCTAGTGCGATCACTGCCTGCCTCTTTATAATGATAAGCCTTTTCGCCAAAGTGATCAAGTTCACACCTTCAATTGTAAACCCTGTGAATGCAACAGCCATTCCAGAAGCTGCCACTACAACATCTCAGTGGATCCCTTTCCATTTGAACACCACAGAGGAGGTGGAGGAGTTTGTGATGACTGTGAGCATAACACTACAGGTAACCAGCAAATAACACAAATAACAGACGCTGACTTGGTCTTGAAGCCCATGTGCTTCTATATATAATGCATATTATTTTAAGTTATGTTATTGCTATCTTATTTAAGAAAGTGCTTTCATACCATTAAGTTCGAAAACCACTCTGGTTTACTGAATCTTCATGTTCCAAATGATTAGGTAGTTTTCAGATATAACACTCTAGTCTTAGACTATATATTTTCAGGAGAATGTTTTTTTTTTTTAAATAAGTTCACTTCATTTGATTAGATCATGAATATATTTTGGATACATCAGGAATTACTGTATTATTCTGAGTATATATATCCTTGAAATAAGTTTTCTGTGTGACCCCTGATCTTCCATTATGTCTGGATTCCCATGTAGAGAGGTTTACAATCATTCAGGTTTGGCATGGACTCTAGTAATCAGGGAATACTGTTTTTAAAAATGTTCATTAAATGCATAAAATAATTATAAGAGTCTTGTCCCTAAAACCATCCAGCATTTTGACTAGTCATTGAAAAATTACTATTTTCTGAAAGGCTGATATGTTAAAAGCAGAAATAGACAATGTCTGAATTTTTAAAGTATAATGGCCCAAGTCTGATGGGTTTGAAAGTGTGCTACTCTGAAGCATGAATGAATTTGTTAGATAATTACTGATAACCTAAAGTGGGACAGGCTCTTGGCTAGGTGCTGGGAATATAAGGATTAACAAGATGATGAATTTTCTTGTCTTTGTATGGATTATTACATGGTGGTAAAGGCACCCTATTAAAGGAACAATTAAAAAGTTGTCTGATGAGTGCTAAAATGGGGAAGTATAGTAGGAGTTAACCAGGTGAAGGAGCGGGGTTGGGGATTAGGAGCGTGAATGAAGTTTTCCAGTAAGAGAAACAGTTGTACAATGGCCTAGAGGAGAGAGAAACATGGTGCCCTTGAAGAACTGATGAAAGTGCAAATGGCTGATTGTTAGAAAAGGCACTAGGAAGAAAGGCAGAGCCCAGATACTGGAGGGCTCTCTAAGCCATGATAAAGAGATTAGCTTCTATCCTAAGGTTAAGGAGATGCCACTTAAGGGCACTTAAGGAAAGGAATTTTGTGTTTTTTAAAGACCCATCTGGTTATAAAGTGGAGAATGGATTGGAGAGGGTCAAAAGTGGTTTGGGAAAAAATGTTAGTCAGCTATTGCAATGGTCCAGATGAGAAATAATGTGGGAAAACATTTAAGGTGGTGTGGATAGAGATGAGCGGATCCAATAGACACTTAGGGTAGACAGTGACAGCATTTTCCGAGCAAGGTGCAGAGTGTAGGTAAGGGAAGGAAGAAGAGTCAAGACTTATGCCTAACATTCCAGTTTGAGCAACACGGTCAACGTTGGTACCAGCCATTGAGATAGGAAATACAGGAGGATCAAATTGAGGGAGAAGATGGCAAGTTCTGTTTTGGACAAGTTCACTGTGTGTTTCCAAGAAACAAAGAAGAAACTCTCTTTGGGACAGTCAGAAACACAGTTCTGAAGCTCCTTTCTTAAAGAAAGCCTTCCATGATGCTTCAGAGAGGATCAGTATAATCTATATACTTTAGTGGCATCTTATGGTTATCACAGTTTGTAAATATATATTTATTCCTGTAATAATTTAATTAGGATTCATCTTACCTGCTAGACTATAAGGTAACTCTGTGAAAAGGGTGCAGTTTGTATTTTCCTCAGCCCTTAGCACAGAGTTTGGAACATGGTAATCACTAAATAAATGTTCATTGAATGATAAATAAAGGAGAGATTTCTAGATTGGAGATATAAATTTGGGAGTCCTCAGCATATAGAAATGGAAATATTCTAGGCATATTATAAATCCATTTAATTTGTCCACAGCCAAGATCCATTAGAGTGTGAGTTTTTCATTTGATTAAGTTGTTTCCATAGTTTTCTAATATTGGGCCAGTTTCAGCAATATTTGAGGAAGAGAGCATCATGTTTAAACGGGGAATTGATAGCCTTCAGTTTTATTTCAATTTCAGTGATCTGATATGCTACTCACATTTAGTTTAGAAACTCCCTGTAGTTTAGATTGCTTTCTTATATAAAATGGAAAGGGAAATTTTCTGAATAAGAAATTGTAAACAATAGGAATTACCTCATATTTCTAATGTGTCAAGATATTCTAATATTTAATATGAAATTTATTTGATGTAGCTAAATATAAAATTCTATTTTGATATTTGAAATGAAAAATAATGGCCATAAGTACTAACAGAAGTATTTGCTTTTAATCACATTAACTATGAAATAGTAAATTACATTAAAAGCAGTCTTCTATTTTATAAGATTTAGTTCTGGAAAAATATTTGAATAATATATGCTTATTTGCTTCCAACTGTAGAGCTATCATCTACCATGAATGTAGAAATTTCACATAGTTGATTTAGATTCAGTACCTGGTCCTAGAAATAAAAAATTTAAGTTTGGAAACAAACTCTTTCAAAATGTATGGGCCCCTACAAAGCACAGCTTTTTAGAAGTGTGATATTATATAACAGATGGGAGTTTAATGAAGTAGAGCACAGTTTGTAACAGGTTCATTGTTTCATATGCTGTGGATCACTAAATTGGCAGGTAGAGATGAAAGGTGCATTAAAATGGACATCCCTAAAATTATAGAATTCCCTCAAAGGAATACAGTCTTTAATTTTGAATTATGCAGCTGATTTTAATGAATTGGAAGTCATAATGCATAACCTTTCCCCGACGCAGGGAAAAACTGTGAGCTGTGTAAGGACTACTTTTTCCGACAAGTTGGTGCAGATCCTTCCTCCATAGATGTTTGCAAACCCTGTGACTGTGATAAAGTTGGCACTAGAAACAATAGCTTCCTGTGCGATCAGGTGAGTTCTCACTATTGAAGGGAAAGAATTGTTCTCTTCCAGAAACTAATTTAGGAGATGGTCTATCAGTGATACTGAGGGCTATATCAGGAAGTCCTCTGTGTGTGTGCTCACATTTCAAAGAGGTGGTTGCTTTCGGAGTGTTTCTGTGCAACTTTTCATATCAATATAAAATATAAGGCTACTTGGGCGGTCCATTTTACAGTTGTCAAAAAACTTGGAAGCTGGGGGTTCCAAGTAAACAATGAAGTAAGTTAAGTATGTGTCTTGGAATTACTGGTGAATTAATATTAATAAGTGATATTAAGTAAACAAGAACAGTGTTCCTCCCAAATTCCGTAGAAGATAGTATAGCAAAAGTCACTTACACATAGATCCAAATGGAAATTATGATAGCTCTGGTCTAAATTTCTTTTAACCTTTTCTCTATCTAACAGTACAATGGGTTTTTATCACTTTATTAATTTTAATTACCAACATCACAAATATTGATGTCTGACCTATATGAACACAGATTGTAACTGTATTATACATCAGGAAAAGCAGCTCCGTACTTAAATGTGCTGTCTTCAGCTAGAGCTTTTTACCTGTTCTGATAATATTACCACGTGAAAGTAGATAAAAGGCAAATTTACCTTGAAGAATCAATTCAATGATTGTATTAATTTTTAATAATTACATATTCTCTTGCAAATAGTTGAGAATGCAGTGTCCAAGAGCATAAACCACAATCTGGTTAAAGAAAAAAAATTTTTTTTAAGTTACGATGGAATGATAATAATTTCAAGGCAAAATATATTTGTCATATAACTTGGAGCATGCATTAAAAACTGTTTTAACAAATAAAAGCCAAATATAAAGTGAGCTAATATGGATTTGAAGACCTTCAGATTAACCATAGTGTGTGATATGCTTCATTGGAAAGCTGGGAGGTAGAAAAATAACTAAAAAGGCAATCTCTTCTGTTTTTATATTGTGATATTGAGGCGCTATTTTCTGAGAGAGTCATATTACAGTTTTATATGTGTTGACTAGTAAAATCTGACTGTCTTTACACATCTCACCCTTACACATTTGCCCTGAATTTTCAACATGGATGTCTTTTGCTTGTTATTCAAGTCTCAATTCAAAGATTGATATATCTTTTGAGATTTCTTCACTGATCACCCAGTTGTAGAACATTCTCAAATCACTGTATTTTACATCATCCCATGTTATTTTCATTGTAGCCTTTATTTAATTAAGCAAATTAAATAAATTCATTTATTTACTTCAGCAAATTAAGTAAATTCACTTATTTACTTCTTTGTCTTCTCTCTGTCCAACACAAACAGTACAGTTTCAGTCACATAATAAGCACCCCATAAATACTTATTTAATAAGTGTTAAGTGAATTTAATAAGTGTTAAGTGAATTAGTCTGAGCACTAATCTCATAGTCAGATGGTCATTTAGAATGGTTATTATAATAATCTAAGCATTACTTAAATTTTTCACTTAAATACGTTTTCTCCCTGAAGATCTAAGGTAATTTTGGTATATAGTACTGAAAAACTGTGAACTAAAGTTACACCTCCCAAAGTTTCATTTATATGTCATTACCCATATGAAGTAAAGTGTAGCAGATTTGTCCCTCAATTCTACAACTCAAGTATGCAAGAAATTAAAACCTAATTTTTCTCAAAATTCTATTTCAAGTCCATTTTATTGGGATAGGAGACAGTTTTAGTAATTCTGTGCTTGTAAATATTTAACACTGGAGTATCTGAGAAAAATAAAAAGCCCACATCGTCAATTTTAAGCTACCAATGAGATGTCACCAAATATGAATTTGGGAAGAATGGTTTTATCATACAGTGGAGATGGCTCCAGTACACTACTGGCTCTGGATCTCTTTCTCCAGCTCTCATGGGGTGGATCTAATTTTGGGGTGGAATTGTACATGAACATACCCAGGGCAATGACATTTCAGAAGGTAGGACCTCTCTGATCATTGATGTCATCAATATAGGTAAACATTCTTTGAGATCTCCTTGAGATGGAGGTGTTTCTCCCCTCCCAGCTAGGGCAGTGTTTTCAGAGTCCTAGTGGAGAGTCAGAACCCAAAGTCCTGCCCAGTGGTAACAAGGAGACCCTCCCCTACTGAGTCAGTGGAGCCAGAGTGGAGAACCTTGACTTCTATTCCTACCAGGCAATAATGAGGCAACATCCTCTCTTCACTCACCAGAAGAGTTTCATAGGAGGCCTGACTGTTAAAGCAAGACTTAAGTAAGATTCAGAGTCTTATAACAGCAAAATGTCCAGGTTCCAATAAAATTTCACTTATCATTACAAGAACTAGGATAATATCAAATGTAATGAAAAAAGACAATTAACAATACCAGCATCAAGGTGATATAGATGTTAGAATTATCATGCAAAGATTTTAAAGCATCCATCCATTTGTCTCCAGCATATACCTACTCTAAAGTTTGGCTGAAGAAACTTCTCTAAACAGGAAATGATAAATGAAGGAATCTTGAAACATCAGGAAGGCATAAAAAACATCAGAGTTAAAATATGGCTAAATATGACACATTTTCCCCTTCTCTTTGAGTTTTTAAAATTTTTTGATGGTTGAAGTAAAAATTACATAACTATCTAATGTGGTTCTCAATATATTAGAGGAGATATTTAAAACAATTATATCAAAAATGGAGAGGGTAAGAAATATAAGGGGAAGTAATTTTTCTATACTTAACTAGAATTGGTAAAATAAAAAAACTACCAGACTTTGATATCTGTGTATATAATGTAATATCTAGACAACAACTAAAAAGGCTTATTATAAGGATGATATATTCAAGAACACCACAGATAAATCAAAATGGAATTCTAAAATATGTTCATGTAAAAAAATAAAGAAATAATAAAATAAAATATGTTCAAATAACCTATAATAATATAGGGAGAAAGTAAATAGAGACTGAAAAACAGATAGAATAAATAAAAACCAAAAAATAAAATGGCAGACTTATTAAACCTTAATATAACAATAATACCATTCAATGTAAATGGTCTAATAAACCAACTGAAAGTTAAATGAACGAAAATATTATCCTGATAGCAAACAAGACAGCAACAGCACATGAAAGAAAACCACAAACCAATATCATTCATGAATTGAGAGGCCAAAGTTTTAAACAAAATTTTGGCAAATAGATATTCAGCAGTGTTTTAAAATAATTAAACACAAAGACTAAGGTGGTTGTGTTCCAGGAATGCATTCTGTTTCAATATTTGAAAATCAAACAATACAATCACCTTATTTTCTGGCTAAAGAAAAAAGGCACCTGATTATAATACTGTAATAGTATTTAACAAAATTTAACACCAATTCATGATAAACACTCTCAGAAAACTAGTAATGGAGGAGAATTTCCTCAACTTGAAAACAAACATCTACACAATACCTACCTACAGCTGACCTCCTACTTATAAATGAAAACTTCCAGTGAAAAACTTAATGCTCTCTCCCTAAGATCAGGAATAAGACAATATTCTATTCAACATTGTACTGCAGGTTCTAACCAGGGAAATCAGGCAAGAAAATGAAATAAAAGTCATCCAGGTTGAAAAGGAAGAAGTAAAACTATCTGTCTTTGTATATAACATGATCGCGTAGGTAAAAAATCCCAAGATTCCAAGGAATCTGAAACCGCTAGGTGGTGTTTTGGGTGGCTCTGAGGAGCTCCAGTTCTTTATGTCTCAGTGCAGAAAGAATTCAGTGAGAGGCAAAGTGATAGATAAGAAGGGAGTTTTTAGAATAGGATGCTTGTGAGGCTTACAAGCGGGCTAATGAGAGGGTGCCGTGCCCCAAGAACTTAGTGGGCAACAGTTTTACAATCAAAGGAAAAGAGAGAAGTGGGGGAAAGACCACCTTCTTCCTTTTTCTTGGGTAGACATCAGGCTTCCATCATCAGTTCCTCCTCCATGTCAGGCGGGGGACTTTTTTGTCCCTACATGGTCAAGCCGGGACTGTCATGGCACAATGGAAATGAGCAAAAAGGCGGTAACATATGCTAAAAATGGTAAATCATCTCAGGTTTTAGTATAATGTCACCTTTTCCTTTTATTTTCTTTAGTGTGCACAGAGGAGCATGTCCAAGGAATCATGAACTTACTGAACTCACTGGGCAGGATGTGGGTCTCATGCCACCATTGTTTTATTTTTGGGGGGCATGTCTCATGCTTCTGTTGCATGGTTTTGTTGCTAGCAAGCCTGTTTGGTTTTGTGGTTAAGTAAACCAGCTTTCTTGAGTGATCATTAACTTACAGATGTCTCCCATACTTTTTTCTCTCCTTAAAATCCCCTAGTGGGATTAACTATTTAATCACCTACTTTGTCCCTTTACTCTGTCCCTATCAAATTTATTAAAATACTGTCTATCAGAGCTAATAAGTTTCAGCAAGTTTGCAGAATACATGATCAATACACAGAAATCAGTGGTATTTTTATGTACTTGCAATGAACAATCTGAAAATGAAATTAAGAACACAACTTTATTTAAATAGCATCAAAATAATAAAATGCTTAGGAATATATTCAATAAAATAAGTCCAAAACTTTTATTCTGAACACTGCAAAATATTGTTGAAAGAAATTAAAGAAGAGCTAAATAAATGGAAAAACATCCTGTATTCATGTATCAGAGACTTAATTTTGCTAAGATGGCAGTTGGTCTATAGATTCAACACAGTCTTGTTAAAGGCCCAACTGGCTTCTTTGCAGACATTTATACGATGATCCTAAAATTCATATTAAAATTCAAGGCACTCAAAAAAAGCCAAAACAGTCTTGAGAAAGAAGAAGAGAGTTGGAAGATTCACACTTCTCAATTTTAAAATTTACTATAATGTTGTGATCAAGACAGTGTGATGTGGCTTGAGGAGAGATACCCAGATCACTGTAATAGAGTTGAGAGTCTAGAAATTAACCATTACTTTTACAGTCAGTTGATTTTTAGCAAGAGTGCCAAGACAAATGAAGAAACAATGGTCTTTTCAATAAATGGTACTGATATGCAAAAAATGAAGTTGGATTCCCTACTTCATACCTTATACAAAAATTAACTCAAAATGGAGCAAAGAATAAAATGTAAGAGCTAAAACCATAAAACTCTTAGAAGAAAATAGAGATGTGAATCTTCATGTCCTTAGATTAGTCGGTGACTTTTTAGATATGACACCAAAAGCACAAGCAACAAAAGAATGGATAAATTGGACTTCATTAAAATTTAAAACACTTGTTTTACAGAGGACACTATCAGGAAAATGAAAAAACAACCCAAAAAATGAGAGAAAATATTTGCAAAGCATATAGCCAATAAGAGACTTGTCTCTAGTGTCTGTAGAAAAACTTTACAACTCAATAATTAAAAGACAATTCAATTAAAAAATGAGTAAAGGATCTAAATAGACAATTCTCCAAGGAAGATATACAAATGGCAAATAAGCATATGAAAAAATGCTGTGGACATTATTTGTCTTAGGAGAAATGCAAATCAGAAGCACAATGAGACACCACTTCAAACTCACGTAGATAGCTATCATTAAAGGTACAGATAGTAACACATCTTGATGAGGATGTGGAGAAAGTGGAATTCCCACAGACTACTGGTGGGAATGTAAAATGTGCACCCACTTTGGAAAACAGTCTGGTGTTCCTCAAAATATTAAATACAGTGTTACTGTATGACTCCGCACTTTAACTCCTTGCTATATATCCAAGCAAAAAGGAAAAATATATCCTCACACAATCTTATTCATGAATGTTCATTGCCGCTTTATTCATAATAGTCAAAATGTAGAAATAATCCAAATGTCCATTAACTGATGAGTGGATAAATAAAATGTAATATATCCACTCAATGGAATTTTATTCAGTAGTAAGAGGAAAAAAAGTACGGACATATTACAATGTACAAAGTATATATTACAACATGGACTTTGATCTCAGGAGTGAGAATAGGAGAAAAAGAGAGACAAGAATAGAAAAAGCTTTTTTTAAAAGATGCTTCTGTGTGTCATTTTCTATGTACAAAAATCTAATTTAAAAATGCATGAAAGGAAAGATGTTTTTAAAAATTAACATTTTTCTTTGTTTTAAAAACATTGTTTTTTTCTTTTTTTCTGACTAATTTGCTTTGTTGATCATTTTTATAGTCAGAAAAAAATGAAGAGAATTTTCATGCAATCTGACATGTAGCCAGAAAGAGCTACATATAGGAATCTGAAGGTAGATACAGTGATAGAACACTTTCATGAATTTAAAACCTCCACATTCTCCATCTCTAAATCACATTTACATTTTACCTAATTTTTATTTTGTTTTCTCATGCTCCACGTACAGACACAAAGTATATGGATTATTATTATATGTGGAAATATAGTGTCAAGTACACCTTTGCCTAAATAATGTTATAAAAGATTTCTAAAAATGCTTACCGTCATTTTCAACGGGATAACAGAATACACACTAAAAAAGCTGTCAACAATGTCAGAATTATAAACTGTAAAATTAAATTCAAGCACATTTTTTAAAATTCATGCAATTACAATCCTTAATAATATTAGGGAGCATACAAGGAAATTAGGCAGTAGTTCAAGTCTCATTTTGTTATAATAACTTAGGAACCAAGCCAGCCCCAAATGGCCTGAGTGACTGTGCTGGGCATTCTGTGTTCCGAAAGGAAACTTCCCCTTTGGCAGTTGTCATTTGAAACTCCATCCAGTCTCATAAAGTATGGCATGTTTGCCTTATTCTTCCATAGGAAATATTGTAATTGTTCCTCTTGTGAATGCCAAGATCTTGAAAATGGCATGAAGTAATGCTCTGAGTCACTAAACCCTAAAATTGCTGATGCCAAAGTCAAGACCATCAAAGTCATAGATCATCTAGAGCACATAATAATATTAATATTATTAGGAGAAAACGGAGAAGAGTCATTATTATTATTGAGGAATCCTTAATATAGAGTCCTGGGATCCCTAGGGCTACCATGGATGAGTTTTAGGGCATCCATATATACCTTTAAATTGTATGTGGGAGTGTATCTGTGTACTTTTTGTTTTGTTTATGTATCTTCAAAGGGAGAGCTTTCAGTACCCAAAAGATATATCTGGGCCAAAAAAAAAAAAAAAAAATTACTACACTGGGGAAAATAAATCCATTCATCTTACGAGCAGCCTTGGCTAATAGTAGAGATACGCATAATGTGTTTCCCAAAATGTCACTGCACTTCCTCCTTGTTTCCTTTGCACTCAGTGCCTGAGTTGTTGGATATCTATCCTGAGTTGGAGGTTGAACGTTCTTTCCCTTTTCCTCATCTAGTGTGACTTAGGTCCAGAAGAACCAGATACAGCCCCAGGCCTGGATGATGCTTTGAAAAAAATATTTTGAGGTATTTGGGGAAGGACCTATGAAGGTCATAATTAAAGTACATTTATGTAGAGATCCCAGGCTGTTCCTGAGCCAGAGTGGGAAGAAACTGTCTGTCTCCGACCTTCCCCTTCACTACCCTTGCCCTTCGTGTGTTTGCTGGGGTTCCTGGACCACCTGCTCTAGCCACGTGCACAGGTGATGCTGATGTGGTGAGGACATTTGAGAGAAAGGCCCTAACGTATGGCCTGCCTCATGCAGAAGGCATTCAAGCAATGCTGTCTGAGTGCTTTTCTGCTTGGGATTTTCTCCATCTCTCTTCCCTTCTTTCTCCTTTACTTTGCTGTGTTCTTGGATCTGGCTGAGGAAACCATGAGAGTGAAGCCACAACAGACAAGATGTAGGAGGTCAGCCAGCGCAATTCTTCTCAAACTTTAATGGGCATGTGAACCTCTCAGATGCTTTTTCAAAGACAGATTCTGATTCAGAAAGTCTTGAGCAGGGACTAAGATTCTGTATTTGTGAAAGTTTCCAGGTGATCCCTCATTGCTGTCTGTGGACCAGTCTTTAATAACCAAGTTGCTAAAAAAACTGTCTATCAAAGATGCATAGAGAAAAGAATCTGGATGTGGATCTGTGTTGGGGGGTGGTAAGTGTGAGTGTGTCCTTCTGCACACACTTGGTCAGGAGTGGATTCACTCTCTCCTATCCTCTGAATTCCACCTTAAAGTCAAGTGCTTTTCTAAGTTTTCCACAATGCTGAGCCCCTGTTAAATTGCAGTCAAGGTGTACCCTAAACTATGTCTTCAAAATCAGAAGATTTAACCTAAGCCATTTGTTTTTAAAACAATGGAAATAAAAAACAGTGAATGAAGGAATCTAAAAGTTGGCTGAAAACCAAAATATAGTTGTAATTTTATAAAAAGAGAGAAGAATGGTTGATTGTAATACTCAAGAAGGCATCAATAAACGGCTGTAATAGAGCCAGAAGAGAGAGAAATGATTAAGAGACATTAAAAAATAAATTAATAAGGCAGGAGTCGAATGGTTGAGATGAATTAGATGAAATGGAAAGGCATCAGTGATGGAAGTATTTCCAGATTCGACCCATGGAAGATGGAATCATAAGGAATAAGAATCCTACTTGTGAAAATTGATTGTTCTGCCAGGGTGATAATTGTCAAGGAAATACATTAAAAAATGGAGTAGGATATACTTTCTCTGCATAATGTCCCATTTCCTGCAGTTCATCAACTCTTTCTCCTCTGCTCAGAACTAAGTATTTGTCATTAATTACCACAACATATCCAAAAGTCCAGAAACATATTGCCTTATATTTTGTGTTACCCCAATATTAAAGTATACAAAGAGAAGTAATGCACAGGTTTCTTCGGCCTATAAGGAGACTGACCTTGAATAGTGTGATGTATGGGTATTGGCTGTAAGCATTAGGATGGCGAAGGATTTGAAAGGTGGGGAGTTTACGTGGAGCTTTAAGAAAGACATGAAGATTTGGTCATAAGTCATGTGGTACCTCGTTCAGAGACTTAAGGAGAGATGGGTAGTAACATTTCTCTTGCAGCTGGTAAGCTGAGTGATAAGTGATCAACCTGAGAATGTAGAGGGCTAGATACAAAGATAGGGATAAAGGTGCTGGGGTGCACACGCAAAGAGAAGGAGGAAATGGACCTGAGCTTGGTGGAAAGGCTCATTCTGAAGAAGTTATCCAAGATTCAAATTTGTGGTAAACTGAAGGTGAAATAGACGAAGCTGCGACCGCGGTGACGTTCCCAGCCTCAGTCTAAGTTGAGTACCACATATTTGGACACATCTGGCACCTCCTTGGGAATGAACTCATCCCAAGGGCCAGGATATACAAACTTGGCTGAGTAAGAATACCTCAGGCATTTAAGGTCAGATTCAACAGTGCTGGTAGTTTTGGCAGGCATGTTAAGTAATAAGCGGTTGTTGATTTAACTAACAAGTGTGAGGTAATAACAAGGTTTGCAATTGCATTGCTACCGATAGTAGGTAGGATAAGCTAAGCAGATGTAATGAATAGACCCCGAGATGTCTAGTGACCCAAACAATATAGGAGTTTATTTCTTGTTCCTCTAACCCCTCCAAGGCGGCTGTTCCTGGTTGCCTGGTGGCTCTTCTCCATACGACAATTCAGAGCACAGCCTCTTCCACTCCGTAGCTCTGCCTTTCACTAGGAAAGGACAAGA